>NC_134364.1:46055466-46060466 GCF_048569485.1 Anomaloglossus baeobatrachus | reverse complement strand
ATTCGGCTTCGCGAATATTCGCCCAATAGGTTGCCGCTATGCGAATATTCGATGCGCATTGTAAGTCTATGGGAAGCCTGAATAATTTCTATTCGGCAACTATTCGGGTTTCCCATAGACTTAGATTGCACATCGAATATTCGCAAATAGTCGAATAGCGGCCACCTATTCGTCGAATATGGGCATAGCCGAATATTTGAGGTATTTGGTCATCCCTAATTGGCAATATACACCCGGAACTGCTCGTGGTACTGGGTATATGTTGCACCCGACAGGTTCCCATTAAACAATAGCTCGTTTTTTGCTGACACATTGAGCTCCATGGAAAGATTGTGAAGGAGAGATCCGGAGCTCGCGGTTATTTCAGGCCCACTAGCGCTGTGTATTTGAACAATTCTTAATATTGTCTGTAATAGAATCCAAGAATGCAAAACAGCTATATGAAAGCCGAGCGTCTTACAATCCACCTTTACACTGACAGCTTAATTATATATTATGATTTTTTTTCAGCACACAGAAGAGTCAGAAAGTCTGAATACCTGAGAGAAGCCATGATATAATTTTTGGGGGTGCGGGGGGGGGGGGGGAGGTTGCAAGTTCAGACTCCATGTATGACAAAAGACGCATGGTGAAAATCCACATTATTTTCTGATATTCTTGCTGGTGTTTTCCACTATGTATAAAACCTTACTCACTGTCATTGTATTGAACTTTTTTTTTTTTTTGCATGTTTGGTATACAGTTTACACCGAATATTTGCGTCAAATCTGCCATTTGTGAATGTGAAGCATCCGGTACTTGGTGCTGTGCTTCAGTTTTAAACTATAGGGTCATCTAATGATTCTGCACCATTGCCTGGAGACCCAGTTGTATGGAGACACTCATTACACACTCTTATTTCAATATGCAAATCTTTAATTGTAGACGTGATTCATACAAAATAGGTGAAGGCAACAGGGAACAACGTTTCAACCTAATCTGTCTTGATCGCAGTGTCCCTTTGACAAATCGGAAATACTGCTGGCACTCCCGTGCCTAAAGGACGCTTTACACGCAGCGACATCGCTAGCGATGTCGCTGGTGAAAGCACCCGCCCCCGTCGGATGTGCGTCAGGGGCAAATCTCTGCCCGTGGCACACATCACTCGGACCCGTCACACATACTTACCTGCCTAGCGACGTCACTGTGGCCGGCGAACCGGCTCCTTTCTAAGGGGGCGGTTTGTGCGGCCTCACACGGCAGCCGTCCAATAGAAGCAGAGGGGCGGAGAGCAGCCGAAAGTGACGCCCACCTCGTTGCCGGAGGACGCAGGTACGGGGTTGTTTGTCATTCTTGGGGTGTCACACATAGCGATGTGTGCTGCCTCAGGAACGACGAACAATCTGCGTCCAGCACCATCAACGATATTTGGGATTAGAACGACGTCTCAACAATCAACGATAAGGTGAGTATTTTGGATAGTTAGCGGTCGTTCGTGCGTTTCACACACAACGACGTCGCTAACGAGGCCGGATGTGCGTCACGAATTCCGTGACCCCAACAACCTCTCGTTAGCGATGTGGTTGCGTGTAAAGCCCCCTTAAGACACGTGAAGGCAACATGGAACAACGTTTCGACCTAATCAGTCTTCATCAGTGTCCCTTTGAAATACATGAAGTACTGCTGGCACTCCCGTGCCTAAGCTAAGCCTGCTGTAGAATGTCATTCTACACCAGGCTTAAGCACGGGAGTGCCAGCAGTACTTCATGTATTTCAAAGGGACACTGATGAAGACTGATTAGGTCGAAACGTTGTTACATGTTGCCTTCACCTGGCTTAGGCACGGGAGTGCCAGCAGTACTTCATGTTTGTCAAAAGGACACTCTGATCAAGACCAACTAAGTCAAAACATTGTTCCCGCACCGTCACCTATTTTGTATGAACCACGTCTACAATTAAGACTTTGCACTGAAATGAGTGTGCAGTGATTCTCTTAATATTGCTACAAGTGTTATTCATAATCCGTTCGCTTGCACTTCAACATTATAGCTGAGTGCACGCTAATCTCCTCTATTTGGAGACCCAGTTAGGCAGCATTTACACCAGCTGCCGCCAACTGATCGCCGATGGCCAGCTGCTCAGTGTAAACGAGCTCTTAGGCCCTGTGCACACACTGCGTTTTTACCCACGTTTTTGCTGCAGAAAATGGTTGTAACCTTTCTGCAGACATTCCCAGCAAAACCTATGGAAAGAAAAATAGCTGTGCGCACACTGTGTTTTTTTTTTTCTGCAGGTAGCTGCGTTTTTTGCCGTAGATAATGGTAAAAAAAACCGCAGGGACGAATCTGCGGTAAAAACGCATGCGTTATTGGTGTGCTATTGGTGCGTTTTTTGACTGCAAGAGTGCTAATCTTTCAGACTGAAGAAATTTCTTGAGAAAAATCCTTTTTCTAGTGTAACTGGGTGCCAGGGGCGCCTCGGGGATTGTAGTCGCGGCCCCGGTTTTGCTCAGGCTAACCCCCGGCGCCGCCGTCACTATTGGGACGGGAGGTGACTTGGTGGGGCAGAGTGTGGTGGTGTAGATGCCGCCGTCAGTTGTACAAAGACTCTGTGGACGTGGATCAATTGAACCAGCAGGCTTGTTTATTGAGCACTTCTCCATCACAGAGGCAAAAACACAGCAGATGACTTCACACTTTTTTTGCTAGGGGGAAAACCTGTTCCTGACGTCTCCTCCAGTGGGGATGTGCCCGGCTAATCCACTTCACCTGGCTCCCACTCCGGCTAACACAGACTGGACCCACACCAGTACTGCTTCACACTTGAGGCTACTCCTTCTCTTCTTTTCTCCGGCTTTCCTATTCACCCAGTTCCCACACTCTGCCCCTTCTGCTTCTTCTCTCCCGTCCCGGACTCAACTGCCTCTGGTTCTAACTTTTCCTTAACAACTCCTTTTCTCCCTCCCCCTTCTGCTGCCGGCTCCACCTTGCTCCTACACTGTTGCTGTGGGGACAGCCGTCCCACCCGGCCACTAGGGGAAACCCACTAAAACAGAATAAAACATCTTTATTAAACCACATCAACATTAACCGTTTTCAGGGGGAAACTACGGCTCCTTGTAAGGGGTCTGCCCACCCCTTACATTCCTCCCCTCTTTCTGCCTAAGCCTCCCGGCAAGGCATAAACCTAAAAACCACATTTAAGTAACAGTCATTTTTATAAAACTCTACGCAGGTCCACACCGAGGCACACTCAAGGGCGCACCAGTCTGGTGCCCGGAGTCCCTCCTGGGAGCTCCCGGTCTTAGTAGATAGTGTGCCCGGAGGCCTTCAGTAGGCACTCCCGGTCTTTGCAGGTCTTCTGCCCGGAGGCTTTTGCAGCACTCCCGGTCTTAGAAGGCAGGAACACAAAACAGCAAAGTCTTCTTTAACAACACGGAGGGAGGCCCTGGCTCAGTCCAGCGTCAGACTCCTTCCGGGCTCAGCAGCTTGAACAGGTTGTAAACAGTAGAACTTTTCCGGCTCTTCAACAATGCCGGTACTCAATACAAACAGGTCCATTATCTTCCGGTCATGACGGTTCACTCGGGGTGGTAAGCCCGTTGCCATTCAGCCCGCTGAGCCCTCACGTAATCAGACAGGGACTGACCTGGCAAGCGGCGCAGCCTCCGGAAGGGTTCATAGTTGACGGTTGGCTCCGGTGTCTCGGTCTCCGGTCTTGTCTCCTCAACCCCCGACGGGGGTGACGGGGTCTCTGAACGGGGACGGCTGTGGGCTGCCCACGACGATCACCGGATGTGTGACCAGGCTCTGATGAATTGCCAGCACCGCCGGGGTCCCCTTCTCTGGGTCAGCGCTCAGTCCGGTCATGACTTCAGGTGATACTGCCAGTGTGCTTTTCGGCCGGGAAATTTCAGCCAGTACCGGTCTTTGCTGTGTACGCCGCCGGTATTGGCACTCTTCCCACTCGATTTCCTGTTGCCACTGTGCAGCCTCTTGGGTAGTGGGCATCCGGGTCACTCCTACTGCAAATAGGCCCCGGCATCCCACCTTTCTCCGGAACCTCCCCTTCTCTCCCGGGTATAAGGTATGAAGGCGTTGTGGTAAGCCCTCGGTGTCCAGGTTCACCCAGTTGTAAAAGAAATGGTCACCGGTCTCTTCATCCTCGATGTATCCATAGCCCTCTTTCTGGTTGAATTTAACTACGGTGCCGACGGTACACTGTCGTTCAAACTCGTCGCTCAGGGGACCAGCCATCATCTCGCGGGCCACGGTCTCGGCCAGTAATCTCTCCTGCACCGGATCGGGTTCAGGCGATGGGGATTTCCGCTGAGTCGGGGGCGTCGACTTCACCGACTCCCAAAAGAATCCCCACTCGTCTTCTTCTAGCTCCCGGGCGTGTGGCTCTTCCGGGACCGGAACTGCTGAGTGAGTTGGGGTTCCCAGGACTTTGCTTCCTGTATGCAGCCGCGCCTGGTATGTGGCCCGGACTTCGGTCGAGGTCTCACCGGTCGCGGCATCCCAGGTAGTGACCCAGGTAACTTTTGTAGGCCGCTCCGGTCCTTCTGGCACGGCCGGTAAAGCAAGGGCAAGTCCTTCTGCGTCCGCAGTCTGCTTCGAGCGTCCTCTGCCCAAGCTGGTTGCTACCAGCGCGCCCACTGCAGTATGTTGCGTTCTCGGAGCCTCCATTTTGCTCGGAGTTAGTTTCTGCGTTGGCGTTTCCTGTATTGGCGCCTGGGACAGTGGAGAAGCTGAGGAAGGTGCAGGCGGGCCTTCTTTTCCCGCTCTTGGGTACACTCCACCCCCAGTCTCGCACATCACATCGACCCGGCCAAGGCGGCTCTTCTTTCTTCCTGTAACACCGCCCACTTCACATGTCTTCCTCAGCATCCTGGGGCCAGCACCTCCCCTCTTTGAGCAGCGCACTCCGCACTTCTTTTTCTTCACCGACCAGCCCCAGGCTCTTCTTTTGGCGCCAATTCTTCGCGCGCTCACTGTGTCCATAAAGACGGCAGCCATCTT
>NC_134364.1:46019893-46055266 GCF_048569485.1 Anomaloglossus baeobatrachus | reverse complement strand
TTGACCTGCCCTGCTCAGGACCTGATGCGAGTGTAGGATGACGTAGATGCGTCATGCTACAGCAGCTCAGAGAAGAGAGGATGAAGATGGCCAAAGAGGCGGCGTCCGGCACCGGACGAACGGAGACACCCATAAGGCCCACAAGCGCGACCGTTAGGTAAGTATTATAAAGTGTTTATGTTATACCCCCTGCCTGGCTCTTATATACAGCATGTTAGAATACTGTATATAAGAGCCCGGTTGTGGTGGCCGCAGCTTATAGCCAAAAAACTGGTGACAGGTTTCCTTTAAACAAGCTTAAAAATCCTCCCACCTGATGAACATGTATTTTACTAGTTCATCAGGTAATTGCCAGCCCGTTTATACAGACCGACCATCAAGAAAGGAACTCTCATCCCCAATTATCGGCCAGTATAAATGGCCACTTAGTCAAAATATTGAGGTTTCCGGAGGGGTAATTTCAGACATAATGTAAGTAACAAACATAAAGATTTCTTGGGGTATAAACTATTCTTAAAAAGGCGGTCAGTGTTTGATCAGTGGGAGTTCAACCAGTCACCAGACTGAAGCTGCCGTGCCGATCATCGTTGGCACATCCACAACTGCTTGTTCTTAAAGGGAATCTGTCATCAAGTTTTTGCTATGTAATATGACGGCAGCATAATGTAGAGGCAGATACCCTGATTTTAGTGATGTCACTTACTGGGCTTCTTGCTTTAGTTTTTACAAAATCTGTTTTTATCAACAGGAGATTATGACTAGAGGACTAGTAACCCTGCTGCCATGTAGTCCAACCACACCCCCACTGCTGATTGGCAGCTTACTGCTTATGGCTGCCAATGGGTGGTGTGGGCGGGGTTATACACAGCTCAGCATTTAGAGGACTAGTAGATCTGCAACAGATAAAACCATTTTTACTCAAAAATTACTCAGTAAAGTAAGTGACATATCGCTGGAATCAGGGTCTCTGCCCCTAAATTATGCTGCCTTCAGATGAGGACCTGGTGACAGATTTCCTTCTGTAGTACTAGGTGCAGGGCTGTGTGAACATGAAATGTTAAAGGGACCCTCCAGGATAAAAGGGATCTGCTGTAAAGCCTTAAAGGGATAGTGCAGGATCCTGTGATTCTCACTTTGTGAGCTGTCTTTTATCGCTATTGCCAGTGCGGAGTATTTCTTTGAGGTGTGTTCACATGGAGCAGGTTAGTTATGGTTTTTACATCCCTGTTCCAATGTATAGGGTGAATTCTGCAGAAATCTGGGACGTCATGCAGATTTGTCACCTCTGCTGAATGGTGGTCATATTCAGACCAAACGCATGGTCACCAGACTGAGAATACGGGAAGGTGGGGGGAGGGAACCTGACAAAACGCGGCCTAATCCCCACAGCTTTGCTTTGTAGGATGGTTGCATTTGGCTGCTCTGGTACAACGATGCCATAAATCAGTCATAGAGCCGCGGTATTGTTCCTGTTCCACGCTGCTGGGTGCCGAATACAAGGCCTTTCATCTGGTGGTTACCACTGAAGGGCTCATTCTTCGGATAGTTACCGATAATTAGATGTTTAGCTTCTTGCAGATTACGAATGTGAGAATGGATGAAAGCTGACTTTTCTGAAATAATGGTCAATTCAACGGAGAAAATTGTATTTTTATTCTGGGCTTTTCTTGGGACTTTCTCTGAAACAAAGAAGGGGGAACAACGGATTGTCATAATCTGTTGCCGCATGTATCTATCGGTATAACCAATCTTGAATTTCTAATTTTTCTTAAAGGGAATCTGTCAACAGGTTTTTGCTACCTCATTTGAGAGCAGCATAATGTAGGCAAAGAGACTGAATCTAATGATGTATCACTTAGACTGCCGTCTCACTAAACGACGTACCAGTGATTCCGACCACGATTCGACCTGGTCAGGATCGCTGGTGCGTCGCTACATGGTCGCTGGTGAGCTGTCAATCAGGCAGATCTCACCAGAGACCAGCCACCAGCGATTCTGCGCTTGGTAACCAGGGTAAATATCGGGTAACTAAGCAAAGCGGTTAGCTTGATTACTCAATATTTACCCTGGTTGCCAGCGCAAAGCGGTGTACGCTGGTAATCTGTAAGCAGAGTACGCTGGTAACCAGGGTAAATATCGGGTAACCAAGCAAAGCGCTTTGCTTAGTTACCCGATATTTACCCTGGTTACCAGCGTACGCTGCTTACACAGTCGGTGCTCGTTGGTCTCCCGCTGTCAACCACGCCGATGTGTGCTGCACAGCAGGAAACCAACGAGCAAAAAATGAACCAGAGCAGTGTGTAACGATCAGCGATTTCACAGCAGGGGCCAGGTCGCTGCTCAGTGTCACACATAACGAGATCGCTGATGAGGTCACTGGTACGTCACAAAACCTGTGACTCAGCAGCGATCTCACTATGTGAGAAGTACCCCTTAGGGCTGGTTCACACTAAGCGACAGCGACAACGAGGTCGCTGTTACGTCACCATTTTCTGTGACGTAGCAGCGACCTTGTAAGTCACCTTGTAAGTCACACTGCTTAGCGCTGGCTCCTTGCTCTCCTAGCTACAGTACACATCGGGTTAATTAACCCGATGTGTACTGCAGCTACATGTGCAGAGAGCCGGAGCCGGCAGCACAGGCAGCGTGAGAGCTGCGGAGGCTGGTAACTAAGGTAAATATCGGGTAAGCACCTTGGTTACCCGATGTTTACCCTGGTTACAGCTTACCACAGCTGCCAGATGCCGCCTCCTGCTCCCTGCTCGCTTCATTTCGTCGCTCTCTCGCTGTCACACACAGCGATCTGTGTGTCACAGCGGGAGAGCGCCTTTGAAGAAAACGAACCAGGGCTGTGTGTAACGAGCAGCGATCTCGCAGCAGGGGCCAGATCGCTGCTCAGTGTCACACACAGCGAGATCGCTAATGAGGTCACTGCTGCGTAGCAGCGATTTCGGTAGCGATCTCGCTATGTGTGAAGCACCCCTTAGATTACTGAGCGTAGCTGTTCTGACACAGTGCAAGATTATAGATTTTGCATGTAGCAGAGCTCTGGGAGCTGCCCCTGCCCACACCAGACAGAAGCTGCTAATCACAGAGGGGGGTGAAGTCAGACTGAGTGCTGCTGAGACCCACTAATGATAAAGATAAGAGGCTTAAGCTAACATTGCAGGTAAACATAAAATAAGCCTGTGAGATAAGAGGCAGGGCTGAAGTCTCTGTTTTAACACTTGTAGCATGCGGTCTTCAGGTACATTGCAGAAATCTGCTGACAGTCCCTTTACAGAACAGCCACATATTCTGCAGCCGTGTACATGGGATGTATTAGCCACTGCCCAAGGGGGCTCAGTGTTATTTTATACTGGCCAATTTTAGTAGTTTTGAGCCTTTAGGAAGTATATATGTAAAGGCAGGAGTTCCTCCAACGTAGGTTTAACACAAAATGTAAGAGAGACTTATGTTTGTGTTATATGCTATTATCCATTTAGGGTCCCAGAAGCAGAATGTTTTGGGGGCTCCTTTTTTAATTTTTTATTTTTTTTTTTCTTCTTGTGTATGCCTTGTTTAGATTTGTACATTTTGTCAGTAGGGTCCAAGGGTCTGTTCACATCGGCCATGCAGATTCCAGAAGAAGCAACACCCCCCCCCCTCCCAATAGTGCAGAATGCTCTACTACTTTGTCTAGTAGAATAATGGGCCCTATATCACTGGGTCCATCGAAAACCATTGGGATCCGTCATGTTAGGGATCTGGTATCTCTACGTTCTGGTCATATAATGGAGCAGATCAACAAAATTAACCAACTACTACTAGATCAGTGGAGGCCCAACTTCCCAGACAGTCACTGATCACCAAATGTTACTTTAGGAAATACATACATTAGCAGCAGTAAACCGATTCTGACCCTATCTTTTGTATTGAAGCATCTAATGAGCGTGTGCAAAAGCGGTTTGTTTGGTTTTTTTTTTAAGGGAGGGGGAGCAGGTGAGCTGTGACATCACCTATTGTGAATGAAGGATCCTGAGTAGTGTTGAGCGAGCGTGCTCACCAGTTTTAGGTACTTAATTTGAGCATCAAGGTGCTTGGATACTCGCGAGTATCGCGGGTGCACAGATGTGGTGTTTGTGAAACAATGACCACAACACACATGTTGCTTCAATGCATGATGTGTGCCGGCACTACAGGGAGAGCCAGTCATAGTCTCTGAATGGCTCTCACTGGGGTTGAAGCAATGTTTTTGTATATAGTGTGTCAAACAGGGAGAGGGACCCTGGAAAGCTTGCTTTATGGCTGGCTGTATGTGGATGGAGAGCCGAACTGCTCAACCGTTACTCATGTTGAGCCCTATTAGTGTCTGACCTGATCGACTCAAGTACTGAGCATCCGAACATTTTAGTGTTCGTCCATCTTTAATACTAGGTTATCAGCTGTGTTTATGTCGCCGGCGGGCCCGTAGGCCACGGCAGGGGGCTACTCAAGACGCTCGGATCTGGGATCGTGGCTGTGGCTCGAGTGGCAGCCGGATCCGGGGCCTGTGAAGCAGCCCGTCGCCCACAACTTAATAAAGGGGTTATTTACAGGGGAGAGTTTGTCAGTGACGCCACCCGTGGGTTGCGGTGATTGTTGGTGACACCGCCGCTGCCTTGGTATGGGGCGCCCGGGGCTGATGGAGAGGGGCAGCAGGACGGTATCCCCTTCACGGGTAGGGGAGGTGTAGTCCCGGGGCCCAGGTATAGGTGGTGTAGAGTGCTGGGACGCTGTCTGCGGGGATGGACCGGATGATACCGGTGTACTCGCTGTTGTTGAATAATCCACACAGAGTCCAAATAGTAAACCAAGTGCCGGTAGCCTCCATAGGGGTGTGCTCGGGTCCCGCACACCGGTGAGCAGAACAGGGGCCCTTCCTCCTGCACTCTAGTTTGGGGTCTCATGTATTGACTAGTCCGCATGGAATTGGAAAAGTTCACTCCCGGTGACTTTTCTGTGGGAGCTGTGGCCCGCGAGATCTGACCCTTGGGATTTTTGCAGGCACTTGCAGACGCCCTATCCCCCGCGTTGGGCTTCCGTCTCGCTCTATCTGGGCTCACTGGTGGGACTAGACGTGAAACCTTGTCCCCTGCTGGTTAATCGGAAACGTGCTTACAGCTGTCCTCGCCCTGGGGTCCAGGTACCCCGACTGTGCACGGCCTCCAGGCCAGATTCCCGCTGTTGGCATCGGCGGGCTACAACCCTGCCCCGGTCCACTTAAGGTCTCCCGCGACCGGATCTCCGTTGCCTGTGGCTCTGCTCTGCCGTCTGCCACCTAGTCAGCTCAGGTAGTCTGGGACAAACAACCCCCAACTACCACTTCACTCCTCTCACTTCCACTGTCTACTACGTTCTGACTCAGACTGTCTCGACAACCACTCAACTGATGTGTTCCCTCCCCTGACACCTCAGAACCCCTAGGTGGGTGCCACCATCTGCTTGGCCCCGCCCACTGGTGTGTCCCTATTGTCCTGGGGGGGTGACTAGGCTTTTGTGGCTGTTTGTACCTGTGTGTGCGGTGTGTTGGTAGGACAAATAGGAGAGAGTCCTGCATCTGAAAGATGGATGCAGTCTCCTGTGACAACCTGATTTTCAGGGCGTCACATATAGAGCTGTTATTACCTTTCCTGTCTGTGTTGATAATGAGACTTCTGCAAAGTCTTCCTGTAAAGAGCAGAAAGTATAAATCTAAAATCTCCCATATGGACAGTGACATTTTTCTTTTGATTTTTTTAAATTATAGATCATTTAGATGAAGAAAAAAAATTGCCAAAATTTTGAATAATATATTTAACACACAAATCTGAGTTAAACAATAGGTTACTCTCTGATGATACATTGCCTTTAAGACTTAATTATATGACGTTCTAATAGTGAAGACGTCTTGGAATCTTCGTTTCTTAACATCCCGACGTTCTTGAATTCCCACCACGCGTCGGTTCCATCCGGCTTCTGGTGGGATTCCATCTTGCCCTCTGATGATAAATGCCGGACCAATGAAAGCTTTATGGGGACGTGCGTCCTTCTTCTGGCTTCTTGATGCATAGCGTCAATTTCATCTCTTCCCAGCAGTTAAAACATTAAGAAAAAGGATTGCTAAATACCTTCGTTTTGTAAATCCTTTCATATGTTCAGACTGTGATTTATGACGCAGTTATCAGTAATGGGCCCCATATGAGCCGGTCGGAGACGGGAAGAAAATATTGAGATACTTGGAAGCCAGAGCTTTCTTCATTAATAATTTAGAACTTGCTGGTTCTTCAGTCTTCACATTTCGACACTACATAGTTGTTTAGTTCAATGGGGCAGGGGAAACATTAAAGGGATTCTGACAGCAGAAAATGACTGTGCAAACCAAGCCCAGATGCCCAGTGCACCCGTAGTGTGGCCAAAGAACTCAGTGCACCTCCCAACCTACTTTTTGTTATTTTTTGCGCCGCTTTGCCTTGACTGCCGACTCTGCCTTTGATGTATGGAAATCTAGTAGATAAGAAGGTGCAATTTATCTTGCAGAACTGGGACTTTTTAGGCTATGTGCGTACACAGCGTTTTTTTTGACGCTGCGTTTTTGGCCGCTAAAGACGCACGAAATGCATAAAAATGCGCCCGCGGCAAAAACGTGCAAAAAACATCGGTAAAAACGCATGCGTTTTTGGTGCGTTTTTGGCTGAGTTTTGCTGCGTTTTTGATCTCTGCGTATTTCCAATGCATTGCATGGGAGGAAAACGCAGGAAAGAATTGACATGTCCATTTTTTTTCTTTTTAAGCTCAAAAATGCAGCTTAAAAAAAAGTTGTGTGCGGACAGCAAAAATGAAAACTCAGACTTTACTGGGGAAGCAAAGTCATGCAGTTTTGAGCCCAAAAATGCACCCGAAAAATGTGCTAAAAACGCACTGTGCGCACATAGCCTTATACTCTAAATTCCTGAAGGGTTTACAGAAATTAGCTTGTCATTCCAGGCAGGATTACAAGGACCTCTATACACAGTCGATAACACAGAATTCATAGATGTCACAGCTCACCTCCTCCTCCTTCACAGTCACTTTTGCACACGCTCACTAAAAGCTTCAGTATAAAAGTTCAGGTCTGTTGCTGCTAATGCGCATGTGAACTTTCTGAAGTAAGACATTTAGGCTATGTGCCCACGTAGGGTATTTTCATGCAGTTACGCTGCAGTGCAGAACGCAGCGTAACTGCATGCGTCCTGCGTCCCCAGCACAATCTATGAAGATTGTGCCTAATCCATGCCCACTTTGGCTACTGCCGAAGCGCTACGTTCTAAGAAGTGACATGTCACTTTTTTCATGCGCTCTGCATGCAGCTCCTGCTCTGTCTTTGGGAGGGGCTGCATCCAGAGCGTATGAAATCGGCTTTTCATTACGGAGTGTTTCTGCAGCGATTTGAAGCGCACGTGTGCTGTTCAAATCGCTGCAGAAATTTCTGCAGGGACAGAACGCAACGTGGACACATAGCCTTATAGTGTAAAAAAAAATTGAGACATACTTGCCTTTGCACATGCTCATTAGAGGCTTCAGTACAAAAGATCAGGTCTGTTGCTGCTAATGCGCATGTGATCTTTCTGAAGTAAGACATCTATAGTGTAAAAAAAAAATATTGAGAAATACTTATGTTTTATTTATAATACAGAGTGTGATTTTTAGGGGAAAGAAACGTTGCCAAAATTAGAAAAAAAAATCCCCAAACGTATCACAGACCTCATTTCTGATACATTCCCTTGAAGCCTGGACATCTGGTCTTGGTGGTCTTCTCATGCTATGAGATGTCCATTCTTCCTCGCTGTTTAGGAGGATGGTAAGATGGATCATTGTGCTACTCAGTCGTCTACCTCGGATTTATGGTTGTTGATTTCAGTCCTGACCTTGGTAAGTTATTTATGTTTACCTTGTTAGGGGGGGGCAACTATTCATCCAAGGAAGGTCTTCAGTGATGTCAATGTCTTCAAGGCTATGCGTTCTCATGACTGTGCTTGTCTGTGTGATAGCCTCAAGACCAGGAAAGCCAGGAGTAGCCAGCTGTTCAATAGTCTTGTGTGTGCCTAGTAAACAGATCAGAATGTGGCTAGTTTAACCCTTTCATCCCATGCTTGTTTTCCCTATAGGTCCTCCTTATTATGTACATTGTGATCCGTTTCTCCAGGTTGTGGAATGTTAATGGGCGAGTGCGAGTTCCAGTAACCTTGCTCTATGTTACAGTTGTTAAAATGGTTGTCTTACTAATAGCCCATATGGATGTTATAAGGTCCCCCCCACTTGTGAAACCCCTTTGAGAGCCATTAAAGCTCCACTCTAACCTCTAATCTATCTAATCCCCCTGTCTTAAACTCACCATTTGGCGTCTTCATATGTTTTCGCCGTCTCTCCCATCGGTCTCCATCACTTTGTGACCTGCTGCTTGCTACAGTGTTTCATGGAGCGCATCAGAGGTCACAACTCAATGCAAGTCTATGAGAGCCTTGTTATGGCTCTCATAGACTTGCGTTGAGCGCTTGTGATGTAACCACTGACTCCTGGCCAATTAGAAGCTACTGGCACAAGATGGCACCACAGGACTGGAGCGATGCAGAGAAAAGGATGAAAATGCCAGAAGGTGAGCATAAGATTGGGAAGGGGGGGTGTTGGGAAGCTTAGATTTAACCCCTTCAGCCCCCAGCCTGTTTTCACCTTAAAGACCCGGCCATTTTTTGCAATTTTGACCAGTGTCACTTTGACAGGTTATAACTCTGGAACACTTCCACGGATCCTGGCGATTCTGAGATTGTTTTTTCGTGACATATTGTACTTCATGTCAGTGGTAAATTTAGGCCGATATGTTTTGCGTTTATTTGTGAAAATTTCGGAAATTTGGCGAAAATTTTGCAATTTTCAAAATTTGAAATTTTATGCCCATAAATCTGAGAGATATGTCACACAAAAAAGTTACTAAATAACATTTCCCACATGTCTACTTTACACCAGCGCAATTTTTGAAAAAAAAAAAAAAAATTCCGTTAGGAAGTTAGAAGGGTTCAAAGTTCATCACCAATTTCTCATTTTTCCAACAAAATTTACAAAAAAAAATTGTTTAGGTACCACATCACATTTGGAGTGATTTGAGAAACCTAGGCGACAGAAAATACCCAAAAGTGACCCAATTCTAAAATCTGCACCCCTCACTCTGCTCAAAACCACATCCAAGAAGTTTATTAACCCTTTAGGAGCTTCACAGCAACCAAAGCAATGTAGACGAAAAAATGAAAATTTTACTTTTTTAACACAAAAATGTTACTTTAGCCATAAAAATTAGTATTTTCACAAGGGTATCAGGAAAATTGCATCATAAAATGTATCGTGCATTTTCTCCTGAGTACGCAGATACCCCATATGTGGTGGTAATCAAATGTTTGGGCACACAGCAGGACTCGGAAGGCAAGGAGCGCCATTTGAATTTTTGAGTGCAAAATTAGCTGCACTCATTAGCGGACGCCATGTCGGGTTTGAAGACTCCCCGAGGTGCCTAAACAATGGAGCTCCCCCACAAATGACCCCATTTTGGAAACTAGAGCCCTCAAATATTTTTTCTAGATGTTTGATGTGCACTTTGAACCCCTGGGGGCTTCACAGAAGTTTATAACGTTGAGCCGTGAAAAGAAAAAAATTTTTTTTTACCACAAAACTGTTGCTTCAACCAGGTAGCTTTTTTTATCACAAGGGTATCAGGAAAAAATGCACCATAAAATTTATGGTGCATTTTCTCCTGAGTACGCAGATACCCCATATGTGGTGGAAATCAAATGTTTGGGCGCACGGCAGGACTCGGAAGGCAAGGAGCGCCATTTCACAGCAAAATTGGTTGGAATTATTAGCGGACGCCATGTTTCATTTGGAGACCCCCCTGAAGTGCCTAAACAATGGAGCTCCCCCACAATTGACCCCATTTTGGAAACTAGACCCCTCATGGAATTTATCTAGCTGTTTAGGGAGCACTTTGAACCCCTGGAGGCTTCACAAACGTTTGTAATGTTCAGCCGTGAAAATATTTTATTCTTTTTTTTATCACAAAATTGTTTTTTCAAACAGGTAGCTTTTTTTTCCACAAGGGTATCAGGAAAAAATGCACCATAAAATGTATTGTGCAATTTCTCCTGAGTACGACGATACCTCATATGTGGTGGAAATCAATTGTTTGGGCGTACGGCGGGGCTCAGAAGAGAAGGAGCGCCATTTCACAGTAAAATTGATTGGAATTATTAGCAGACGCCATGTTTCATTTGGAGACCCCCTGAGGTGCCTAAACAATGGAGCTCCCCCACATGTGATCCCATTTTGGAAACTAGACCCCCCCCATACAAAAAAAATTAGTTTGGCGAAATAAAAAATACAGACATCAGTAAAAAAAAAAAAAGAAAAAAAAAAAGAGCGCCTGCCACTAAGACCAGTGCCAAATGTGAGAGCAATGCACGAGTCTCGCATCGCATCATCCACTGCAGTCTGGAAGCGAGCAACTGCGCTGGATAATGCGATGCGAGAGGGCGGGGCGGCAGATGAGAAAGGGCGCAGCGGATGGAAGATGGGAAAGGGCGCAGCGGATGGAGGAGCGGCAGAGGATGGGAAAGGGCGCAGCGGATGGATGATGGGAAATGGCGCAGCGGATGGATGGGAAATGGCGCAGCGGATGGAGGAGCGGCAGAGGATGGGGGGGGTGAGATGGGGATACCTACCTTACAGGATGGATCTAGGCAGCAGGATCACAGCAGACAGAAGAGGCAGCAGATGAAGGAGGCAACAGATCGAGGAGGGTGAGAGGGGGCAGTAGATGGAAAATGGGAGAGAGCAGGCAGCAGATCGGGGAGGGGGGCAGAGTCTGATGGGAGAGAGAGATGGCACATGTAGGGGGAGGGAGGGGGGCTTGCAGCACATGTAGGGGGAGGGAGGGGGGCTTGCAGCACATGTAGGGGGAGGGAGGGGGGCTTGCAGCACATGTAGGGGGAGGGAGGGGGGCTTGCAGCACATGTAGGGGGAGGGAGGGGGGCTTGCAGCACATGTAGGGGGAGGGTGGCTGGCTTGCAGCACATGTAGGGGGAGGGTGGCTTGCAGCACATGTGCTGCAAGCCAGCCACCCTCCCCCCACATGTGCTGCAAGCCAGCCAGCCACCCTCCCCCCACATGTGCTGCAAGCCAGCCACCCTCCCCCCACGTGGGGGGAGGGTGGCTTGCAGCACATGGAGGGATAGGTGGTGTGGCGATGGAGAAGGGGCAGCCGATGAAGGAGGCGGCGGCCGCCGCCGATCGGGGGCAGCAGCGGCTGAAAAAGGTGGGTGCGACGGCGGCGAGGACAGTGGCGAGCATGGCGGCGGGGACGGCGGTGGATCGGGAGCGGCGGCGGGGACGGCGGTGGATCGGGAGCGGCGGCGGAGACAGCGGTGCAGCGGGAGCATGGCGGCGGGGACGGCGGTGGATCGGGAGCGGCGGCGGGGACAGCGGTGGATCGGGAGCGGCGGCGGGGACGGCGGTGGATCGGGAGCGGCGGCGGAGACAGCGGTGCAGCGGGAGCATGGCGGCAGGGACGGCGGTGGATCGGGAGCGGCGGCGGAGACAGCGGTGCAGCGGGAGCATGGCGGCGGGGACGGCGGTGGATCGGGAGCATGGCGGCGGAGACAGCGGTGCAGCGGGAGCATGGCGGCGGAGACAGCGGCGGAGCGGGAGCATGGCGGCGGTGACGGCGGTGGATCGGGAGCGGCGGCGGAGACGGCGGTGCAGCGGGAGCATGGCGGCGGAGACAGCGGTGCAGCGGGAGCATGGCGGCGGGGACGGCGGTGGATCGGGAGCGGCGGCGGAGACGGCGGTGGATCGGGAGCGGCGGCGGAGACAGCGGTGCAGCGGGAGCATGGCGGCGGAGACAGCGGTGGAGCGGGAGCATGGCGGCGGGGACGGCGGTGGATCGGGAGCGGCGGCGGAGACAGCGGTGCAGCGGGAGCATGGCGGCGGGGACGGCGGTGCAGCGGGAGCATGACGGCGGTGCAGCGGGAGCATGGCGGCGGGGACTGCGGTGCAGCGGGAGCATGACGGCGGTGGATCGGGAGCGGCGGCGGAGACAGCGGTGCAGCGGGAGCATGGCGGCGGGGACGGCGGTGGATCGGGAGCGGCGGCGGAGACAGCGGTGCAGCGGGAGCATGGCGGCGGGGACGGCGGTGGATCGGGAGCGGCGGCGGAGACAGCGGTGCAGCGGGAGCATGGCGGCGGGGACAGCGGTGCAGCGGGAGCATGGCGGCGGAGACAGCGGTGCAGCGGGAGCATGGCGGCGGGGACAGCGATGCATCGGGAGCATGGCGGCGGGGACAGCGGTGAAGCGGCAGCAGCGGCGGGGCGATCGGAGACAGCGGCGGGGACAGCGGTGAAGCGGCAGCAGCGGCGGGGCGATCGGAGACAGCGGCGGTGAAGCGGGAGCAGCGGCGGGGCGATTGGAGACAGCGGCGGTGAAGCGGGAGCAGCGGCGGGGACAGCGGTGAAGCGGGAGCAGCGGCGGGGCGATCGGGGACAGGGGCGGGCGGCGGGGACAACAACTTACCGCTCTCTTCAGCTTCCAGGGACGGTCACAGGCCGCAGATCCACATTGATTGGAGAGAGCGGTCACAAGACCGGTCTCTCCAATCAGAGCTGGGGGCGGGTGAAGCATCGATCACCCAGCTCCAGCCAATGGCCAGTGCTACAGCAGCACTGATCAGGGCTGGATTTCAATGTTCCAGCCATTTTCAATGGCTGGAACATTACAGTGGCTGTAATTGGCTGAGCGGCGTTCGTCAGCCAATCACAGCCTCTGTAGGTTCGGGGAGGAGGCACCACCCCTCCTGAGGTCAGGCAGAGGTCCCCTCCTTCCCGAATCTACCGTTTAAGTAAATAAATTTCACTCCCCGGGGTTCCGGGACCGCGATTTCGCCAGGACGTACGGAGTACGTCATGGGTCGTTTAGCACCATGTCACCATGACGTACTCAGTACGTCCAAGGTCGTTAAGGGGTTAAAGCACCATTCCAGCCCTTTTAAAAAATAAAAAAAAATAATACTACAATTCCCCTGTAGTCAATCTTCTCCATTCTTCGAGTCTGCGGAAATCAGACTGCACTAAGATGTCATCCGAGTGCAGCCCGATGTTTTCCATAAGTTTGAATAGATGAGTTGCATCCGAATTCAGAGTGAAATCGCAGCATTAGTCTTCAGCACTGCCCAATTGAATAACATTGGTCTGAGTGCTATCCATGAAAACATTGGATAGCGCTCATCTGATTAATACGCTGTTGAGCAAGCACTTAAAGCACCACTCCAGTGTTTTGTTTTTATTCCATTGCTGGAGTAATGCTTTAAATTTAAGTCCCCTGCCCCATCTCTTAAGGCCCCTTTACACACTGAGACTTTCTAGCGATCCCACCAGCGATTCCAACCTGGCCGGGATCGCTACAAAGTCTCTGGTGAGTCTCTGGTGAGCTGTCAAACAGGCAAACCTGGAAAACGACGCAACAGCGATCTGGACCTGCAGAACGACCTAGCTAGTCATTGGGGACGTTGTAAAGCAGCTTTTTGAAAGGGAAGTCGCTAAAGAAGTCGCTGTAAAGTCCCCTTTACACACTGAGACTTTCTAGCGATCATGCTGCACAGCGGGAAACAAAGGACCAAAGAATGGTCCTGAGAGATGTGTAGTGATCAGCAACTTCACAGCGGGGGCCAGGTCGCTGATGTGTGTCACACACTGCAATGTCGCTGGGGAGGTCGCTATTACGTCACAAAACCGGTGACATTACAGCGATGTCGTTTGCGATGTTGCAGTGTGTAAAGGGGCCTTTATACTCAGTTTCCCCTGTCTTCATCTCCATCTACTATCGCCGCCGAACCATTTGGTCTACAGAGATTTGTGACCTGCCGGCTGCTCGTGTTTCAGTGTTACTGGGAGAGACACACAGAGCTCACATCCAGTCTATATTACTGGGAGAGAGACACACAGAGCTCACATCCAGCCTATATTACTGGGAGAGAGACACACACAGACCTCACATCCAGCCTATATTACTGGGAGAGAGACACACAGAGCTCACATCCAGCCTATATTACTGGGAGAGACACACACAGAGCTCACATCCAGCCTATATTACTGGGAGAGACACACACAGAGCTCACATCCAGCCTATATGACTGGGAGAGAGACACAGAGCTCACATCCAGCCTATATTACTGGGAGAGAGACACACAGAGCTCACATCCAGCCTATATTACTGGGAGAGACACACAGAGCTCACATCCAGCCTATATTACTGGGAGAGAGACACACAGAGCTCACATCCAGCCTATATTACTGGGAGAGACACACACACAGACCTCACATCCAGCCTATATTACTGGGAGAGACACACACAGAGCTCACATCCAGCCTATATTACTGGGAGAGACACACACAGAGCTCACATCCAGCCTATATTACTGGGAGAGACACACACACAGACCTCACATCCAGCCTATATTACAGGGAGGGACACACAGAGCTCACATCCAGCCTATATTACTGGAGAGACACACAGACCTCACATCAAGCCTATATTACTGGAGAGACACACAAAGCTCACATCCAGCCTATATTACTGGGAGAGACACACAGACCTCACATCCAGCCTATATTACAGGGAGGGACACACAGAGCTCACATCCAGCCTATATTACTGGGGGAGACACACAGAGCTCACATCCAGCCTATATTACTGGAGAGACACACACAGAGCTCACATCCAGCCTATATTACTGGGAGAGACACACAGACCTCACATCCAGCCTATATTACAGGGAGGGACACACAGAGCTCACATCCAGCCTATATTACTGGGGGAGACACACAGAGCTCACATCCAGCCTATATTACTGGAGAGACACACACAGAGCTCACATCCAGCCTATATTACTGGAGAGACACACACAGAGCTCACATCCAGCCTATATTACTGGAGAGACACACACAGAGCTCACATCCGGCCTATATTACTGGGAGAGACACACAGACCTCACATCCAGCCTATATTACAGGGAGGGACACACAGATCTCACATCCAGCCTATATTACTGGGGGAGACACACAGAGCTCACATCCAGCCTATATTACTGGAGAGACACACACAGAGCTCACATCCAGCCTATATTACTGGAGAGACACACCAGAGCTCACATCCGGCCTATATTACTGGGAGAGACACACAGATCTCACATCCAGCCTATATTACAGGGAGGGACACACAGATCTCACATCCAGCCTATATTACTGGGGGAGACACACAGAGCTCACATCCAGCCTATATTACTGGAGAGACACACACAGAGCTCACATCCAGCCTATATTACTGGAGAGAGACACACAGAGCTCACATCCAGCCTATATTACTGGAGAGACACACACAGAGCTCACATCCAGCCTATATTACTGGAGAGACACACACAGACCTCACATCCAGCCTATATTACTGGAGAGACACACAGAGCTCACATCCAGCCTATATTACTGGGGGAGACACACAGAGCTCACATCCAGCCTATATTACTGGAGAGACACACAGAGCTCACATCCAGCCTATATTACTGGGAGAGGCACACAGACCTCACATCCAGCCTATATTACTGGAGAGACACACAGAGCTCACATCCAGCCTATATTACTGGAGAGACACACACAGAGCTCACATCCAGCCTATATTACTGGAGAGACACACAGAGCTCACATCCAGCCTATATTACTGGAGAGACACACACAGACCTCACATCCAGCCTATATTACTGGAGAGACACACAGAGCTCACATCCAGCCTATATTACTGGGGGAGACACACAGAGCTCACATCCAGCCTATATTACTGGAGAGACACACAGAGCTCACATCCAGCCTATATTACTGGGAGAGGCACACAGAGCTCACATCCAGCCTATATTACTGGGAGAGACACGCAGACCTCACATCCAGCCTATATTACTGGAGAGACACACAGAGCTCACATCCAGCCTATATTACTGGGAGAGACACACACAGACCTCACATCCAGCCTATATTACTGGAGAGACACACAGAGCTCACATCCAGCCTATATTACTGGGAGAGGCACACAGAGCTCACATCCAGCCTATATTACTGGGAGAGGCACACAGAGCTCACATCCAGCCTATATTACTGGGAGAGACACACAGATCTCACATCCAGCCTATATTACTGGGAGAGGCACACAGAGCTCACATCCAGCCTATATTACTGGGAGAGACACACAGATCTCACATCCAGCCTATATTACTGGAGAGACACACAGAGCTACATTTTTCAGACTAGTGTAATTTTGGTCAGTGTGTCCTGTCTGTGTGTACAGCGGACTCCACATTGAGCAATTTCTAGTCCATGGGCACGTGCGTCTGAATCCATGCGCTCATCCACATAAGACAGTTGCGTCTACAGCTTTTCTTCTCCAGGAGGACCTTTGCTGTACTTTATTACACGGGCAGCCATTTTTTTTATAGTGTGTGTGTGTGTGTGTGTGTAATATATATTTTATTTACTTTTCTGCATGGGCACAGCAAGAAAGTTGAATGTTTCCTGCCAGGTGTCCTCAGATTACATCTGATTGCTGGTGGTCTTTGCAGGGAGACACTTTGTAATCAGTACACCCTTCTAATTAGTAAGGATTGTTCAAAGGGAAGAACTCCATTTACCTTTTTAGTTTTGTTACCTTAATTTTGGTTCCATAAATTGCAGTTCGGTGTGTTGTAAATAGTTGCACGGTCTTTTTATGAACATCGATCCTCTTTGCACCAAATATTCCTGTTGTAGTTTATTCTGTTTATCATGCGCATTAACTGCAGATTTTGAAGAAAGAACAATGTTCTCTGTGATTGTAAAAATGCAGAAACTCTGCTCTGAAATGGATAATAGCTGATGGTTGCCCATTAGGCCATCCAGTAACAGATTTTTTGCATTGAAGTCTATGGAAAATGGCTAATGGCTGATGGTTACCCATTAGGCCATTTTTGTATTTGCATTGAAGTCTATGGAAAGTGGATAATAGCTGTTGGTTACACATTAAGCAATCCAGTAACAGATTTATTATTTATTTTATTTTTTTTTTGCATTGAAGTCTATGCGAAATGGATAATAGCTGATGGTTACCCATTAGGCCTTTTATTTTGCATTGAAGTCTATGCGAAATGGATAATAACTGATGGTTACCCATTAGGCCTTTTATTTTGCATTGAAGTCTATGCGAAATGGATAATAGCTGATAGTTACCCATTAAGCCATCCAGTAACAGATTTTTATTTTTATTTTGCATTGAAGTCTATAGGAAATAGATAATTGATGGTTACCCATTAGGCCTTTTTTTGCATTGACGTCTATGGGAATTGGATAATAGCTGATGGTTACCCATTAGGCCATTTTTTTGCATTGATGTCTATTGGAAATAGATAATAGCTGATGGTTACCCATTAGGCCATTTTTGTATTTGCATTGAAGTCTATGGAAAGTGGATAATAGCTGTTGGTTACCCATTAAGCCATCCAGTAACAGATTTTTTTTTTTTTTTTGCATTGAAGTCTATTGGAAATAGATAATAGCTGATTGTTACCCATTAGGCCATTTTTTGTTTTTTTGCATTAAAGTCTATGGGAAATGGATAATAGCTGGTTACCCATTAGGCCATTTTTTTTGCTCTGAAGTCTATTGGAAATAGATAATAGCTGATGGTTACCCATGAGGCCATTTTTTTTGCACTGAAGTCTATTGGAAATAGATAATAGCTGATGGTTACCCATTAGGCCATTTTTGTATTTGCATTGAAGTCTATGGAAAGTGGATAATAGCTGTTGGTTACACATTAAGCAATCCAGTAACACTTATTATTATTTATTTTTTTTTGCATTGAAGTCTATTGGAAATGGATAATAGCTGATGGTTACAAATTAGGCCATTTTTTTTTTTACATTGAAGTCTATGGGAAATGGATAATGGCACAACCCGCACTGCTCTTTTCTTGCCGTCGCTCTCATTACATTGCATCCGATTAGGGATTGCTAACTAGTTGGCACACTGGTGATGCATGCGCTTCTGCATCAAATACTTTTTGACAAGCCAGAGGCAACCGCTGTGACCCAGATTTCATCTACGTTAGACTGCAAAAGTGACCTCAATTAATATTATTTTTATTGTTGTCCCCACCCCTCCCCCCATTGTGTTCGCAGACAACAGTATGTGCACTGTAAATCAATTATCATCCAGACATGACTGAAGGACAAGTGGGGCAATATCTGTATATGTGACTGTGATCTCTGCTGTTATTAAAGCTATCTTGATCATCTTCTAAAATCTAAAAAATGCCAATTAAAAAAAAAAAAAAAAAAAGCCTGGACCCTCATTCATCATTTTGCATCTCCGTTAATATCATGCATCTAGTTGTTGGACATAAGTATAATCTCATGGGCAAAAGTGTTGGCACCCTTGAAATTGTCCCAGAAAATTATTAAAAATACAAGTTTTGTAATACATGTTTTTATCTCCTGTATGTTTATTGAAACAAAACACAAAAAAAGTAAAGAAGGAAAAAAAGGCAAATTGGACATAATTTCACACACAAGCCCAAAAATGGGCAGTGAAAATTGTTTGCACCTTTCCAAAATTGAGGGTAAACAACTTTGTTTCAAGCATGTGATGCTCGTTTAAACTCACCTGTGGCAAATAACAGACGTGGGCAATATGAAAATCACACCTGAAACCAGATTAAAAGGGGAGACGTTGACTTCATCTTTGCATTGTGTCTGTGTGCAACACTAAGCGTGGAGAACAGAAAGAGGAGAAGAGAACTGTCAGAGAACTTGAGAACCAAAATTGTTGAAAAATATAAACAATTTCAAGGTTACAAGTCTATCTCCAGAGATCTTGATGTTCCTTTTGTCTACTGTTTTCAGCATAATCAAAAAGTTGACACCCATAGCACTGTAACTAATCTCCCTGCACGTGGACCGCAGAGAAAAATTGATGAAAGGTTGCAACACAGCATAGTCTGGATAATGGATAAGCCGCCCCAAATCAAGTTCTAAAGAAATTCAAGCTGTCCTGGAGGTTCTGGGTGCAGTGTCGGTGCGAACTATCTGTCTTCATTTGAATTAAATGAAATGCTATGGAGGAGACCCAGGAGGACCCCACTGCTGACACAGACATCAAAAAAGATAGACTGCAGTTTCCCAATTTCTTCTGGGAAAGAGTCTTGTGGACAGAGGAGACAAAGATAGAGCCTTTTGGTAAAGGACATCATTTTACTCTTTACTGAAAATAGAATGAGGCCTACAAAGAAAAGAACACAGTACCTACAGTCAAATATTGTGGAGACTCAGAAATGTTTTGGGGTTGTTTTGCTGCCTCTGGCACCAAGGGCCCTGACTGTGAAAGACATCATAGAATCTGAAGATTACCAAAGGATTTTTGGTCGCAAAGCTGGGTTTCTGCCCTAGGTCATGGGTCTCTCAGCAGGACGATGACCCCAAACATACTTCATAAAGCCCTCAGAAATGGATGGTGAAAAGAGCACTGGAGAGTTCTGAAGTGGCAGCAATGAGTCCGGATCTCCTGTGGAGAGATCTTAAAATTGCTGTTGGGAGAAGACTCCATCATATATGAGACCTGGAGCAGTTTACAAAAGAAGGGTCCTAAACTCCAGGTGAGAGGAGTAAGAAGCTTGTGGATGGTTACAGGCAGCGATTGATTGCAGTTATTTTTTCCAAAGGGTGTGCAGCCAAATATTAAGTTGCGTTTATCGTTTAACGTTGTCGCATTTTTGTGGTATTGTTAGAGGTAAAAGGCAAATTAAACATCATTCAGTTTTTTATGTTGTTCCAATACACACAAAAGAAATAAACGTGTATAACAAAACCTGCAACTGCAGTAATTTTCTGGCAGAAACACTTGATTTTGTGAAACAATTTCAAGGTTGCCATTATTTTCAGACATGACTGTATAGATGTACTGAAATAGCTAATTTCTCACTGCTCTTATGCCGTCCTGTCGTGTTTTGCAGTGGTGACATCTTGCACATGTGCATGGGACCGCAGGTATGTCATTACACTAAAGGGTGCTTTACACGCTTCGACATCGGTAACGATATATCGTCGGGGTCACGTCGTTCGTGATGCACATCCGGCGTCGTTAGCGACATCGCAGCGTGTGACACCAAGCGACGATCAATGATCGCAAAAACATCAAAAATCGCTGATTGTTGACACGTCGCTCCTTTTCATAATATCATTGGTGGTGCATGCAGCTGGTTGTTCATCATCGTTCCTGCGGCATCACACATCGCTATGTGTGACACCGCAGGAACGACGAACATCTCCTTACCTGCGTCCACCGGAAATGAGGAAGGAAGGAGGTGGGCGGCATGTTACATCCCACTCATCTCCGCCCCTCCACTTCTATTGGGCGGCCGCTTAGTGACGCCGAACGCACCTCCCCCTTGAGGGAGGGATTGTTCGGCGGTCACAGCGACGTCGCTAAAAAGGTAAGTGTGTGTGACGCTGCCGTAGTGATAATGTTTGCTACGGCAGCGATAACCAAATGTCACACTAACAACGGGGGCGGGTGCTATCGTTAGCGATGTCGCAGCGTGTAAAGCACCCTTAACACAAGTAGGGTGGGGACCATTGAAGTAGCTGCGGGACAGGTTACCATATATTTTTTTTTTTCTCACGTTTACTCCAATTAGGCTGCTTAAACACTAAGAAGTTTTTTTTAACATGCGT
Source organism: Anomaloglossus baeobatrachus (assembly GCF_048569485.1). NCBI lineage: Eukaryota > Metazoa > Chordata > Amphibia > Anura > Aromobatidae > Anomaloglossus > Anomaloglossus baeobatrachus. The sequence continues at coordinate 46,034,450 of NC_134364.1, read as the reverse complement.
CATGAACGTTTTTTAATGCAAAAACGGATCCAGGGCAAATGCGTTTTCATTTCAATGCATTTGCAATGGACTCATGTCAACATGCGTTCACCTGTGTTTGTGTGCGTTATAGTGAGGATCCAGAGACTTGCAGTTTTTTAACTTTTTTCAAAAACGCTACTTGTAGCATCTTTGAGCTGCTTCCAAATACTGCAAATTGCTGGATCCTGACTAAACAGCATGCAAACGCATGTGAACGCTGGCATGCAGATAGACCGGATCCTGCTTGCTCTACTGAGCATGCCCAGAAACCAGCCTCGCGTGATCAGTCTCTCTCTCTCCCCCTCCCTCCCTCCCCCTCCCTCTCTCTCCCCCGCCTGAGAGCGGAGGACGCTGATAACCAAGGTAAACATCGGGTAACCACGGACTTAGTTACCCGATGTTTATCTTGGTTACGTGTGCAGGGAGCCCGGCTCCTAGCAGCTGCAGACGCTCGTAACCAATGTAAATATCGGGTATCCAAGCAAGTTACCTGATGTTTACCTTGGTTACGAGCCTCCACAGCTGTCAGATATCGGCTCCCAGTCATTCACGTTCAGTTCCCCTCACTCCTGATCACATGACTCCAATGCCCGCCCATAAACTTAAAGTGACAGGATCCTGTAAAATAACACATGCGTTTTTCTTTGCAAAAAGCAGGATCCGCTTTTGCAGCAAAAAAAGTTCATGACGCATGCTAAAAAAAAGTAGTATGAAAGCAGCCTTGGGGTGTTTTTCCATTTGTCTTTTTTTTTTTTAAAAAAAAAAAAATTATTGAAAACCCCTTTAATTTTTTATTCATTATATTGGGTTGTTTGGGGTTTGTTTTTGTTTTTTTGTTTTAATTATAGGAGAGCTATAGACTTTTTCCCATATCCGTTCAGTTGCACAACCATTGATAGACAAGGACCTTTCTGAACATAAGAGGTACAAGGTTTATATATAGCTCCATAAATTATCATTACTATCCACTTCTATGGTCCAATTTAGTGCCCGTTTTGCATGTGATGGGGCATGGCACAGAATGTGTACATCGTATGACACAGTTGCACGGAATTCCCAGCACATTACAACACCTAAAATATCTGGAACCTACACCAGACCGTATAGAATAAGTATGGCATCGATCACGATGTAGCCGAGCCATGTACGGCAGTATACTGTGACCCTCATCGGTGCCTTGTGCAGTGTTTTGCCGGTTTTCTTCTCCTTCCGTCACGCCGGTGGTCTCTATAGGATAAAGATTCTTGTAAGGAAATAAAAAATTCAAGGAACTCGTTCTCCTTGGCTGAAAGATTCTTTCATCGCTACAATAACTTTCTTTACCCCAGCGCACACAAGGTTGAGATGGACTAGATAACGGCACAGGCTCCTCCATTGTCGGCCTCCATCTCCACGTTTAGTCGTCTGAAGGAAACCAATACTCTCCAGAATGTGTTGTGACACACAATTAATGAGCGTCGTGTCCGTGCTCGGATTCTTGCCAACTTTGAAGAATTGGGCGTCTCATGATCGTTGCATTCGGATATGTATCACGAAAGGGAAGTCATATATTTATGACTTGCTATAATAAATAGGGGAATTTGGATGGAGAAACCCTATAGTTTTGGTATTCCGGAGAGACTCCACACCTAACACACTTGTGGATTTTTTTTCATTTTTAAACTGACATTGGGGAATAGTAATGAAAACCGCACCGACAGTTCTCTGCGGGTAAAGCCTGCTTTACATGTTACGATTCTGCATACGATATCGTATGCGATTGTTACCGCCCCCATCGTATGTGCGGCATGTTCAATTTTGTTGAATGTGCCGCACAAACGATTAATCCCCGTCACACGTACAGTCAGGGCCAGAAATATTTGGACAGTGACACAAGTTTTGTTATTTTAGCTGTTTACAAAAACATGTTCAGAAATACAATTATATATATAATATGGGCTGAAAGTGCACACTCCCAGCTGCAATATGAGAGTTTTCACATCCAAATCGGACAAAGGGTTTAGGAATCATAGCTCTGTAATGCATAGCCACCTCTTGGTCCCTTGAAAAAAAGTAATTGGACAAGGGACTCTAAGGGCTGCAATTAACTCTGAAGGCATCTCCCTCGTTAACCTGTAATCAATGAAGTAGTTAAAAGGTCTGGGGTTGATTACAGGTGTGTGGTTTTGCATTTGGAAGCTGTTGCTGTGACCAGACAACATGCGGTCTAAGGAACTCTAAATTGAGGTGAAGCAGAACATCCTGAGGCTGAAAAAAAAGAAAAAATCCATCAGAGAGATAGCAGACATGCTTGGAGTAGCAAAATCAACAGTCGGGTACATTCTGAGAAAAAAGGAATTGACTGGTGAGCTTGGGAACTCAAAAAGGCCTGGGCGTCCACGGATGACAACAGTGGTGGATGATCGCCGCATACTTTCTTTGGTGAAGAAGAACCAGTTCACAACATCAACTGAAGTCCAGAACACTCTCAGTGAAGTAGGTGTATCTGTCTCTAAGTCAACAGTAAAGAGAAGACTCCATGAAAGTAAATACAAAGGGTTCACATCTAGATGCAAACATATACTTTCAGCCCAGATTCAGCCAAATGCCGCAAAGTTGATCGGACGGTGCTTCATAGTACAGATGGACAATGACCCCAAGCATACAGCCAAAGCTACCCAGGAGTTCATGAGTGCAAAAAAGTGGAACATTCTGCAATGGCCAAGTCAATCACCAGATCTTAACCCAATTGAGCATGCATTTCACTTGCTCAAATCCAGACTTAAGACGGAAAGACCCACAAACAAGCAAGACCTGAAGGCTGCCGCTGTAAAGGCCTGGCAAAGCATTAAGAAGGAGGAAACCCAGCGTTTGATGATGTCCATGGGTTCCAGACTTAAGGCAGTGATTGCCTCCAAAGGATTCGCAACAAAATATTGAAAATAAAAATATTTTGTTTGGGTTTGGTTTATTTGTCCAATTACTTTTGACCTCCTAAAATGTGGAGTGTTTGTAAAGAAATGTGTACAATTCCTACAATTTCTATCAGATATTTTTGTTCAAACCTTCAAATTAAACGTTACAATCTGCACTTGAATTCTGTTGTAGAGGTTTCATTTCAAATCCAATGTGGTGGCATGCAGAGCCCAACTCGTGAAAATTGTGTCACTGTCCAAATATTTCTGGACCTAACTGTACTTACCCGTCCATACGACCTCGATGTGGGCGGCGAACGTCCACTTCCTGGAGTGGGAGGGACGTTCGGCGTCACATCGACGTCACGTGGCAGCCGGCCAATAGAAGCGGAGGGGCGGAGCTGAGCGGGACGTAAACATAACGCCCACCTCCTTCCTTCCGCATTGCTGGCCGGGAGCCACAGGATGCAGGTAAGATCTGTTCATCGTTCCCGGGGTGTCGCACACTGCGATGTGCGCTTCCCCGGGTACAATGAACAACCTGTCGTTCAATTCATGAGGAATGAACGACGTGCGTGCGATGAATGTTTTACCGTTCAATCGCAATCGCACGTAGCTGTTACATGCTACAATGCACCTTACGATGCCGGATGTGTGTCACTTACAGCGTGACCCCACCGGCACATCGTAAGATACATTGACAGATTCATGGAAATCTATAAAAGTGACCATTTGGGACAAAATGTGCACCTGTAAACATGCTTGTACTCTGCTTAAAGAGGACCAACCACCAGGATTTTCCTATTTAAACTAAAGCCCGTGCTATACTGGCACTGTCACGCTGATTCTATACCTATGTTTAGTTGTCAGATTGGATGAATAGTTTTTGAAATACAGGTGCTGAAGAGAGCCTTTCCATCAAATACTTGTTTAACCTCTTGACATAGGGGATTGTGGGAAGTTTGTCGATTTGCCTTACATAAGTCAGTCATCAGAGAAATCCAAGATCCGCCCAGATGACATCATAGACCTGCTCATCATCATCACCACAGATCCGCCCAGATGACATCATAGACCTGCCCATCAGCATCACCACAGATCCGCCCAGATGACATCATAGACCTGCCCATCATCATCACCACAGATCCACCCAGATGACGTTATAGACCTGCCCATCATCATCACCACAGATCCACCCAGATGACGTCATAGACCCTCCCATCAGCATCACCACAGATCCGCCCAGATGACGTCATAGACCCTCCCATAAGCATCACCACAGATCCGCCCAGATGACATCATAGACCTGCCCGTCAGCATCCACAGATCCGCCCAGATGACATCATAGACCTGCCCATCAGCATCACCACAGATCCGCCCAGATGACGTCATAGACCTGCCCATCATCATCACCACAGATCCACCCAGATGACGTCATAGACCCTCCCATCAGCATCACCACAGATCCGCCCAGATGACATCATAGACCTGCTCATCAGCATCACCACAGATCCGCCCAGATGACATCATAGACCTGCCCATCAGCATCACCACAGATCCGCCCAGATGACATCATAGACCTGCCCATCATCATCACCACAGATCCACCCAGATGACGTCATAGACCCTCCCATCAGCATCACCACAGATCCGCCCAGATGACATCATAGACCTGCTCATCAGCATCACCACAGATCCGCCCAGATGACATCATAGACCTGCCCATCAGCATCACCACAGATCCGCCCAGATGACATCATAGACCTGCCCATCATCATCACCACAGATCCGCCCAGATGACATCATAGACCTGCCAATCATCATCACCACAGATCCACCCAGATGACGTCATAGACCTACCCATCATCATCACCACAGATCCACCCAGATGACGTCATAGACCCTCCCATCAGCATCACCACAGATCCGCCCAGATGACGTCATAGACCTGCCCATCAGCATCACCACAGATCCGCCCAGATGACATCATAGACCTGCCCATCATCATCACCACAGATCCGCCCAGATGACATCATAGACCTGCCAATCATCATCACCACAGATCCACCCAGATGACGTCATAGACCTACCCATCATCATCACCACAGATCCACCCAGATGACGTCATAGACCCTCCCATCAGCATCACCACAGATCCACCCAGATGACGTCATAGACCCTCCCATTAGCATCACCACAGATCCGCCCAGATGACGTCATAGACCCTCCCATCAGCATCACCACTGATCCGCCCAGATGACATCATAGACCTGTGCCCATCAGCATCACCACAGATCTGCCCAGATGACGTCATAGACCTGCCCATCAGCATCCACAGATCCGCCCAGATGACATCATAGACCTGCCCATCAGCATCACCACTGATCCGCCTAGATGACATCATAGACCTGTGCCCATCAGCATCACCACAGATCTGCCCAGATGACGTCATAGACCTGCCCATCAGCATCACCACAGATCCGCCCAGATGACATCATAGACCTGCCCATCAGCATCACCACTGATCCGCCCAGATGACATCATAGACCTGTGCCCATCAGCATCACCACAGATCTGCCCAGATGACGTCATAGACCTGCCCATCAGCATCACCACAGATCCGCCCAGATGACATCATAGACCTGCCCATCATCATCACCACAGATCCACCCAGATGACGTCATAGACCCTCCCATCAGCATCACCACGGATCAGCTCATTGGTTAACCCATGAACTGTCCCACTGAATGGGCACATCCCAACATATCCACGCCCCTAGCCTATATAAGATGCCGCATGGCTCTCTTCTTTCTCTTGGTGCCATTACTGTGATCAAGAAAAGATTTCACATCTGACTGTGTGTCTGGTGTTATTTCTTTACACATGCACTTGATACCATACCAATTAGAAATCAGGAGCAGGCAACACGTGAACCCCGATTAAGAGTTCACCCTAACACAGGCAAGTAAAGTTAGTACAGCTTTTTGATTGACAGCAGCTGCTGAATAGCTAATATGTGGGTGGGGTTTTGCTATCTAATCCTGCCCCTGTCTGCTGCCTGGCCTCTGTAGATGCTAGACTGTATGGGCTGCCTTTCTAACATGCCCCTATCACTTGACAGAAATGACTCATGCCTAAAAGAAGCCCATACAGTCTAGAACAGACCTGGGCAAGGGGCGGCCCGCGGGCCACATCCGGCCCGCCTACTCTCTGTGACCGGCCCGCCCGTCTTCAGCCGGTGCAGTAGAGCCGAGCTGCTGGGTGCCGGGCAGGGAGAGATCCTGCAGCTCCGCACAGTCAGTGCAGGCAGCGGAACGCAGGAATCTCTCCTCTGTTCCCTGCCGGCACTTTCTCTGTGACGCGCGCGCGCTGTGATGTTATCAGTACTGTGCGCGTGTGTAATTTCAAAAGTTCCCACCGGGCAGGAGAAGAAGCGGCACAGCGGGGGCCTTCACAGAGAGAAGCAGCGACGGGGGCCCCTCGGAGAAGAGCATCAGCGCATCCAGGGCCCGTACAACAGAAGGAGCAGCTCAGCGGGGGCCTTTACGGAGGTGCCTGAGGACGGGGACAATAAGAAGATAAAGGTAAGTAGTGACTAATAAGCTGAGGAGGGACAATGGGGGAGGGGGGTACTGGTGACTAATACTGGGGGTGTAGTGGTGTAGTTTTACAGGTGTAGTATATGGTGTTGTGTATATAGTGGTGTAGTATATAGTGGTGTAGTACATGGGGTGTAGTGATGTAGTTTTATTACAGGTGTAGTATATAGTGGTGTAGTATATGGGGGTGTTGTATATAGTGGTGTAGTATATAGTGGTATAGTACATGGGGGTGTAGTGATGTAGTTTTATTACAGGTGTAGTATATAGGGGTGTAGTGATGTAGTATATTACAGGTGTAGTGTATGGGGGGTGTAGTGATGTAGTATATTACAGGTGTAGTGTATGGGGGATGTAGTATATTACAGGTGTAGTATATAGGGGTGTAGTGATGTAGTATATTACAGGTGTAGTATATAGGGGTGTAGTGATGTAGTATATTACAGGTGTAGTATACCGGGGTGTAGTATATTACAGGTGTAGTGTATGGGGGATGTAGTATATTACAGGTGTAGTATATAGGGGTGTAGTGATGTAGTATATTACAGGTGTAGTATATAGGGGTGTAGTGATGTAGTATATTACAGGTGTAGTATATAGGGGTGTAGTGATGTAGTATATTACAGGTGTAGTATACCGGGGTGTAGTATATTACAGGTGTAGTGTATGGGGGATGTAGTATATTACAGGTGTAGTATATAGGGGTGTAGTGATGTAGTATATTACAGGTGTAGTATACCGGGGTGTAGTATATTACAGGTGTAGTGTATGGGGGATGTAGTATATTACAGGTGTAGTATATAGGGGTGTAGTGATGTAGTATATTACAGGTGTAGTATTTGGGGGGTGTAGTGATGTAGTATATTGGGTAGAACTGGGTTAATTATATTAGTCCGGCCCTCTAAACCAATCCCAATTTCTCATGCGGCCCCATGGGAATATTAATTGCCCACCCCTGTTCTAGAATCTACAGAGGCAAGGGAGCAGGCGGGGCCGAAATAGCAAAACCACACCCACTTATTAGCTATTTGGCAGCTGCTGACAATCAAAAAGCTGTACATTTGTGTAACTTTAATTGCCTGTATTTCAGAAACTATACATCCAATCTGACAACTACAGGTATGTATAGAATCAGCATGATAGTGCCAGTATAGCACGGGCTTTAGTTTCTATAGGAAAATCCTGTTGGTCAGTTCGCTTTAAGGGCTTATTCAGACAAATGTAATCTGGGCTTGTTTTGAGCTTTCATATTTTGAGACTCCAATGATCAGGAGAACAAATCTAATGGAGGTTGAGACATTGATGGGATCAGTACAATGATGGCCTCTCTTAGTGGTGCGTTTAGAGCAGTAGGTAATCTTCGTTTTGTAGGGACACTTGCCAGCAATCGCCTCCTGAATTAGCAAAAATGCTCGTTCTTTGGGTGACCGGATCATTTATGTTGGTAAAAAAAAAAAAATTATCAGTAGCACAACGCCAATGTAACCAAGAGATGGGATGTGGGAACAGAATGATTGATGGATATGGTGATCATTGTGTCCCCATCTTTGTCCGTTGGTCTGGTGGTCGAGTTCTGAATGGCTTTTGTAGAGTCAATTGGTGCATTGACTGGAAGAAATCTGACTGCATCCAACGATAAGTATGTCAATCCAAAAAACCATTTTGATTTTCTGAATGCCGTGTAAGGCTACTTTTACACTTGCGTTGAACGGCATCCGTTGCTTTCCGCTGTCTTGAGGAATTACAGTAACCGTTGCAGGAAACCGTTTTATTCCTCATAGACTTTTATTAGCTATGGATAGCAACGGATGGCCTTGCGTTGCATCCGTCAGCCAACGCTTCGTTGCATCTGTCTGGCGAATGGAACTCTGCATGTAACGTTTTTCTGCGCTTGGCGGAGCGTCAAAAAAACGCAAATGGCTGGATTCCGTCGGCGTCCGTTATTTTTATAATGGACTCCTATGGTGGCGGATTCCGTTAGAACCCGTCATTTGATGGATTCCGTTAACGCAACAGTCTTTACACAACTGCACATGCCCAGATATGTGAAGTCAAGAAAAAAACCAAACTATAACGGATTGCGTCATTTTGTACGATCCGTTGCATCCGTTGTGCCACTATATGCAACGCATCCTTGCATCCGTCACAGCGCAATGCAACGGATGCCGTTCAACGCAAGTGTGAAACTAGCCTAATAGCGCCAGCAATTTATACGCATTTTCATACTATCATCTCCTCTGTAAAAAAAAAGTGTTACCCTGTACAACATCAAGCGACTTTACGCAACAAGCCGGCGTATAGCCAAAGGGCGTAGTCTATTAAAACATGACAGATTCGCTGTGATTTACTAATTTACTCTAATTATCTATAGTCTATACATTTTTGCTGAAATTTTGTGCCAGCCGTGAGATTGTATTTTCCTGTGCACGGACCGCCTCAGATGTGCCAAATGTATTGAGAAACGTGCAACTTTTAATAGACTTGACACACCTCTCTGCAGCAGGCGCCGTACACCTTAGACGGCTGTCAGCCGAAGGATCAGTCGACCTATCTCACCCCTACACAAGAGTATTCGTCTAGCGCTCCTGGGATTTCTATGTGAGAGCCCCTGTCAGATGACTCTGGTGGTGGCTCCTATCAGGCAGATCAAAAGGACTGGCAATCCAAAATCAAATCTGTCAGATAACACGGCGGCTCAGTGGTTAGAACTGTACAGTGAGCGGCACAGTGGCTCAGTGGTTAGCACTGCAGTCTTGCAGTGCTGGGGTCCTGGGTTCAAATCCCACCAAGGACACCATCTGCAAGGAGTTTGTATGTTCTCCCTGTGTTCGCATGGGTTTCCTCTGACACTCCAAAGACATACTGATAGCGAATTTAGATTGTGAGCCCCAATGGGGACAGTGTTGCCAATGTACAGTATGTAAAGTGCTTTGGAATTAATGACGCTATATAAGTGAATACATTTTATTATTATTTTCCTTATTTCCCCCAACATCATCTGCCAGGGAGAGTCGAGAAGCCATCACACACATTACACTGTAAGAGAAGCCCACCGATATCTACTGGTTAAGCCTACATTATGGGGTTAACCATTAATATCTGATTGGTGGGTCACACTGACAATCAGCAGTTGCCGGAATTACTCGGATGTGTCATGTATCCACCACTCACTGAGTGACCGCTCAGTCACCCAAAGGTTTTACAGCGGCATGCTGGTTTGTTAGTATTGTTAATGGACAACCTAGTTGCCCAATCTGGGACTGGGGCGTGCTACGATCCTCATGCTATTCAGGATTGCCCTGAGCCAATCAAGCTGGGCTTCCTCCAGGCATCCCCTTGCGAGGTCATTATTTGGCTACTTAGCTGGCTGGCAGTGGTCAGACCATTGCCAGTCGTAGCTTTGCTTGGTGATGTGTGGACCTTGTGCTTATGTTCTGTTGTTCTCACCTCGGACCTTGCCTTTGACTGTTCGTTTGCCTTGACCCTTTTGTCTCGATCCATTACTGCTTTTGGCTTTTGACCTCAGACTGTGACCTGTTTTCTCTTTGCACCTCTGCCTTTGCCGTACCCTCCTGGTATTTGACTCTGGAATTCTTGAATCCTTGGCCTCATGTCTTGTCTGTGAGAAGTGACAATAGCTGCCACAGTCGATAGATGTCACAGGACGCCGCTAGAACACAGAAGCTCCGGCAAGACTACATGGGCCACGGCTGGATCCTGCCGATGCACCCAATGCTCATTTGAATAGGGTGTGGTTCTGCTATAGATGCCCACTATAGTCTTCATGGAGATGCTGTGTTCTATCTGACTACTTCCAGCTGGTTCTGAAAACAGCTAATCAGCAAGTGGTGCCGGGTGTCGCACCCTCACTGATCAGGTATTAATGGCCGATCCTAATGATACCCCCTTTTAAAATTGGAGCATGAAACTTTCATCTTGATAAATTCGCCCTCCCTTCATGTGTTTTACGCATTCCAGCCATGTTCTCTGCATCTTGTTAATTTCTTGATCCTTTTTTTTTTTTTTTCTTTGATCTGTAATATCTTTCGGGTTTTGGCTCCTAAAATTGTGATTACCCCATCCCATATGTTGTTGCCTGTTGACCAACTATTTATGGAAAAGAGTCCTGTGTATGTATATATACAGTTAGGTCCAGAAATATTTGGACAGTGACACAAGTATTGTTATTTTAGCTGTTTACAAAAACATGTTCAGAAATACAATTATATATATAATATGGGATGAAAGTGCACACTCCCAGCTGCAATATGAGAGTTTTCACATCCAAATCGGAGAAAGGGTTTAGGAATCATAGCTCTGTAATGCATAGCCTCCTCTTTTTCAAGGGACCAAAAGTAATTGGACAAGGGACTCTAAGGGCTGCAATTAACTCTGAAGGCATCTCCCTCGTTAACCTGTAATCAATGAAGTAGTTAAAAGGTCTGGGGTTGATTACAGGTGTGTGGTTTTGCATTTGGAAGCTGTTGCTGTGACCAGACAACATGCGGTCTAAGGAACTCTCAATTGAGGTGAAGCAGAACATCCTGAGGCTGAAAAAAAAGAAAAAATCCATCAGAGAGATAGCAGACATGCTTGGAGTAGCAAAATCAACAGTCGGGTACATTCTGAGAAAAAAGGAATTGACTGGTGATCTTGGGAACTCAAAAAGGTCTGGGCGTCCACGGATGACAACAGTGGTGGATGATCGCCGCATACTTTCTTTGTTGAAGAAGAACCCGTTCACAACATCAACTGAAGTCCAGAACACTCTCAGTGAAGTAGGTGTATCTGTCTCTAAGTCAACAGTAAAGAGAAGACTCCATGAAAGTAAATACAAAGGGTTCACATCTAGATGCAAACCATTCATCAATTCCAAAAATAGACAGGCCAGAGTTACATTTGCTGAAAAACACCTCATGAAGCCAGCTCAGTTCTGGAAAAGTATTCTATGGACAGATGAGACAAAGATCAACCTGTACCAGAATGATGGGAAGAAAAAAGTTTGGAGAAGAAAGGGAACGGCACATGATCCAAGGCACACCACATCCTCTGTAAAACATGGTGGAGGCAACGTGATGGCATGGGCATGCATGGCTTTCAATGGCACTGGGTCACTTGTGTTTATTGATGACATAACAGCAGACAAGAGTAGCCGGATGAATTCTGAAGTGTACCGGGATATACTTTCAGCCCAGATTCAGCCAAATGCCGCAAAGTTGATCGGACGGCGCTTCATAGTACAGATGGACAATGACCCCAAGCATACAGCCAAAGCTACCCAGGAGTTCATGAGTGCAAAAAAGTGGAACATTCTGCAATGGCCAAGTCAATCACCAGATCTTAACCCAATTGAGCATGCATTTCACTTGCTCAAATCCAGACTTAAGACGGAAAGACCAACAAACAAGCAAGACCTGAAGGCTGCGGCTGTAAAGGCCTGACAAAGCATTAAGAAGGAGGAAACCCAGCGTTTGGTGATGTCCATGGGTTCCAGACTTAAGGCAGTGATTGCCTCCAAAGGATTCACAACAAAATATTGAAAATAAAAATATTTTGTTTGGGTTTGGTTTATTTGTCCAATTACTTTTGACCTCCTAAAATGTGGAGTGTTTGTAAAGAAATGTGTACAATTCCTACAATTTCTATCAGATATTTTTGTTCAAACCTTCAAATTAAACGTTACAATCTGCACTTGAATTCTGTTGTAGAGGTTTCATTTCAAATCCAATGTGGTGGCATGCAGAGCCCAACTCGCGAAAATTGTGTCACTGTCCAAATATTTCTGGACCTAACTGTATATATGTTCATGTGCTCGAGGGTGAAATTCCATCAAAAAGTCATACGCTGGAATTCATAAGTGTTTAGTTATTTCTTGTCAGAAAAAAAAGCCTTGGGGCCTCCGGTCCGACAATGGGACACATAGTGCAGATCATAGTACTGTAGGCGCGTATGACGTAAGCATGTAAACCTATACTTCTGGTCAGCCAAACAATAAATCTGTTATAAATGTATGCAGCCTAACAGATATTTGGAATGTTTAAAAAATTGCCAATTTATATATATTATATACACAGTACAGACCAAAAGTTTGGACACACCTTCTCATGTCTAGAACAACTATTAAGAGGAGACTTTGTGCAGCAGGCCTTCATGGTAAAATAGCTGCTAGGAAACCACTGCTAAGGACAGGCAACAAGCAGGAGAGACTTGTTTGGGCTAAAGAACACGAGGAATGGACATTAGACCAGTGGAAATCTGTGCTTTGGTCTGATGAGTCCAAATTTGAGATCTTTGGATCCAACCACCGTGTCTTTGTAGAAAAGGTGAATGGATGGACTCTACATGGCTGGTTCCCACCGTGAAGCATGGAGGAGGAGGTGTGGGGGTGCTTTGCTGGTGACACTGTTGGGGATTTATTAAAAATTGAAGGCATACTGAACCAGCATGGCTACCACAGCATCTTGCAGCGGCGTGCTATTCCATCCGGTTTGTGTTTAGTTGGACCATCATTTATTTTTCAACAGGACAATGACCCCAAACACACCTCCAGGCTGTGTAAGGGCTATTTGACTAAGAAGGAGAGTGATGGGGTGCTGCGCCAGATGACCTGGCCTCCACAGTCACCAGACCTAAACCCAATCGAGATGGTTTGGGGTGAGCTGGACCGCAGAGTGAAGGCAAAAGGGCCAACAATTGCTAAGCATCTCTGGGAACTCCTACAAGACTGTTGGAAAACCATTTCTGGTGACTACTTCTTGAAGCTCATCAAGAGAATGCCAAGAGTGTACAAAGCAGTAATCAAAGCAAAAGGTGGCTACTTTGAAGAACCTAGAATATAAGACATATTTTCAGTTGTTTCACACTTTACGTATTTCATTCCACATGTTTTTAATTCATAGTTCTGATGCCTTCAATGTGAATCTACAATTTTTAGAGTCATGAAAATAAAGAAAACTCTTTGACTGAGGAGGTGTGTCCAAACTTTGTCTGTAATATATATATATATATATATATATATATATATATATATATATCTATATACTTATTCTGTCTGTCTGTCTGTCTGTCTTGCTCCAAAATTGTGTCCTTACGGTGAGACAAAGCTGATTGGCCACTGGGCTCGCCATGGCCCCGCCCCCCCCGCACGGATTGGCCGCTCGCCCAGGCTGCGCCCCCACACGGATTGGCTGGCCGCTCGCCCAGGCTCCGCCCCCCCCCACAGATTGGCCTCTCGCCCCGGCACCCTGCAGGCATTGGCAACTCGGCCACGCCCCGCCCCCCTCACGCAATGCACGCTAGCTCTGGCCCCGCCCCCCCCACGCATTCCCCGAACCGACAGTCACGGAGCCACGACTACCAGGTGAGTACTGTACCTCTGGGAGCCCACATCAGCGTACGCAGCCAAACCAGCCGACACATACCCTTGCATTGCTGGGGCTGGCCGGCGTATGCTGGTGTGGGCTCCCGTGCGAGCGGGGGACGAGATACGCTGGTAACCATGGTAGCATAGTTACCAGCGCATCAAGGTCCTGCAGCGGCGGAACATACACACACGCACACACATACACACACACACACACACACACACATCAGATCACACTCACTCTCACACACACCTCACACACACATCACATCGCATCCACATACTCCCAACATCCTGGGATATCGCTTGCTTCTCGGCGGCGATACTGTGCTGTGAGCTTCCAGGACCTGCCGGAGGATCACATGGGCAGAAGCATGTGGTATCTCCGGATGTTGTGAGTATGAGCGCGTATGTGCAATATCGTCAATGTGTGTGTGCGTGAGTGTATACGATCGGGTGTGTGTGAGTGTATGCGATCGGGTGTGTGTGAGTGTATGCGATCGTGTGTGTGTGTGTGTGTGTGTGAGTGTATGCGATTGGATCTGTGAGTGTCGGCAGAGGAGCACGGCGTGCTGGAGGAGGCTGGGAGGAGAGAGGCTGATGCTGGGGGAGGCTGTGGCTAGGGTAGGCTGGGAGGAGAGAGGCTGATGCTGGGAGGAGAGAGGCTGATGCTGGGGGAG
>NC_134364.1:46009893-46014893 GCF_048569485.1 Anomaloglossus baeobatrachus | reverse complement strand
AATATTTGCTCTTTGTAGTTGGCCGTTTTATCTATGGATCTTTTGCAAGTCCCAAAAAATTGCATGGATTGCCTCCCAAAGTGCAAAACTATCTGTACATTTGTAATGGCTTGTATTAAAGAAACGGGCACTTTCTGTAATTGTGTGGTTTTACCCTATTGTAAATGCCCCCGACCTTCTGAATCCGGCGTTATTTTTCCTGCAGATGTGAATGACCGACGCATGTTTCATCTCAGCTGTGAGTTCTGATGATCTGACTGTACAGTTTAACTATGGATGGCCCCAAAATGAGGGGCGGGGGGAGGGGGGTTCTGTGAGGCAAATCCCGGGATATGAAGATGAATTATGACTCCAGTCATAATCTCTCATCACTCCCTGGCAGTGCCCCCTCCCTTCTTGTTCTCAGTGTTCCACTTACACCTCCATGGCCATGTCCTGTGATATGGAAATGAGGTGGTGTGGGAACAATGGACACAGGATGACTCCCTGCCGTCCCCCTGTAACAAGAGTTGTATCTCATTAGCAAGGCTATGGAAATAGCCAGACAGAACGACTCCAGTAAAAAATGGTTCATATCTCGCAAGCCATATTTCCGATAAATATGGCAACCATAAAAATGGTGTCTCCGCATGCAGACGATGCCGGCACACCCTTTTTATGGGAGCAGGACATTGGGAAATGCCCCAGGCGTGATATCAGCCAATGGGGAACTGGCAGACAGGTCATGAGTCCTCTCGTTCTGTAGCTAAATTCATAACTGTCACAATGAGAGCATTGGCGTCTGCCTACGACGCTCCCAGGCAAAGTTATGGCCAATATCCCCTTTGCTGGATAATTCTGATCCATGCAGGGGGAGTGGCAGTGCTTCCCTGTGAGGTCACTAAGGTAGGAGGGGACCTGGATCTGCCCAGGTTGATAACCCTACTTCGGCCATTTTCCAGCGTTCTTTCGCTGGGGGCACGTGTAGGAAACATCTGGGGGAAGGATCCTAGAAACCTGGGTACAGCGCCCCCCTGTGGCCAGACGCAACAAGGTAACTGCTGGAACTGTGTATGCCTGTTTGTAACCCATGCTTTGATTGTAACTGTACTCTGACATATGTATATTCTGTAGATTCCCTATTGTATATATTGTAGTTTCTAGTGTGCTTTAGGCTGATTAAATTATATAATTAATCTTGGGCTGTTCTGTTATCTCGATCTTGAATCTCACGTCTGTGTGTTCGGCTAATAGTTACCGTAAATCGGTTGGTGGCAGCGAATTGTGCCAAGGATTATTGTGGGGAGGCCAGTGAGATTCGGGGAGATTTTATATATTCCGCCCGCGGAGGTCGGGGGAATATATACCCTACTCTCACCGGGGACCCTTCAATAATCGGCATAAGTAGTATAGCGGCCTCCTTGCTTATTGTCGGGCAATTCCATAATTGGCCTGACTATAAGAGGGGCGCTAGAGAGCGCATCACGTGCTCTGTCGGTCGGGAGGTATAAAGGAGGGGTGACCCCCCACTTGTTACCCCCCGATTGTGACGTACTGGTAGCCAGCGCGGGGGATTTCTGAGTGACCCCCCCGGTGGTTTGTGACAGGTTCCAATAATAAAGACTGATAAATCCCTTATTAACATATACCATGTATTTAGCGTGACCATGGAAATTATTTCTATTGAGTAACAGGATGGAGGGTGGCTCCAAATAATCGTGATGATGGGGATGTTTAAAAGCGTGTAATGGTAAATGTCAAGGAGTCCAAGTAGTAGCACTCATTGACCAGCACCAAGAACTCTCGATTACTGACCCGTAGGCAATGTGCAAGTATACGGCTACTCCGTCATGTATAGTTTATGTAATCTAATTCATGGTTTCATTGTACTATGTTTGAAGGGGTCTCTGGGAGATTGTTTCTCCTAGTAAAGAGTGCCCACCTAGATAAGGAGACTTGTAAGCCATGCAATGCTCCTCTCGGAACTTAAATATGCAAATAAACTCTTTAAAGAGGTTGTCCACTACTTTTGTATTGATGGGGATAGGTCATCAATGTCAGATCAGCCAGGGTCCGACACCCTTCACCCTGCTGATCAGCTGTTCACAGTGCTGGCGTCGGCAGCTGGAAATGCTCAGTTCCGGAGCTGCTCCGTCTTCTGATAGTGATCGCAGCTGGGCACTGCATATCCAGCTCCTATTGATCTGAATAGGAGTCAGATATGCAGTACCCAGCCACTATCACAAGACAGGGCAGCTTCGGAACTGAGGGTTTCCGGTTGACGGCGCTGCCACTGGGAAAGCTGGTCGGGACGGGGGTGTGACATGTTGGATCCTGGCTGATAAGAATTGATGACGTATCCTAAGGATTGGCCATCAATGTAAAAATAGTGGACAACCCCTTTAAGGAAGAAGACTAGAACTCCTATGCAATCTATTCGATGGAACAATTCTGAAAGTCAGCATGGACCCTTTAAAGGGAACCAACCAGCAGGATTTTTCCATTATAAAGTAAAGGCATTGCCGTACTGCCGCTAGCATGGTGATTAATATCATACCTTCACTTTTCAGATTGGGTCTTTCATTGCAGAAAATAACCTTGATAAAGGTCCAGAGGTTGGTGCATTCCTTGATTGACGTGTGCAGCGGAGCGGTCCTCTGTGCATATTCCTCCTTCAGCGTCCTTCTGGCTCGCCCCTTTTTCTTTATTTAAAATTTGCGGTGCGCCGCTGTTACTGGCGCGTGTACATCGGTACAGTAGTGATGTCCTCATTAAAATGGTGCCGGAGTCAGTGCATGTCCATACTGCAATGTTCTTTATTAAAGACTCTGTGGAGAAGACTATTAGCGGCATTGGCACCTGTGCAGGTGAAAAAAAATATTAAATCTGCGCATGTGTTGATGCCGCACATGGACTTCTCCACAGTGTCTTCAATAAAACGACACTGGAGATCGCGGTATGCGCAAGCGCTGACTCCGGCGCCATTTTATTGAAGACCTCATTAATAGGCTGTCAATAAAAAAAAAAAAAAAAAAAGTAGTGGGAAACCCCTTTAAGCATCTATCTAAAACTTTAGTAGCATAGTCTTTTTGACCACTCATTTGGCTGTACATTCTTATGGACACTTTTAGCATGTACATGAGTGCTCTGCTTCAAATTTCATCTAGCACTCTCCTGGGCTGTGGTCCATTTTCCTCTCCAGTGATCCTCAGTCACATTCGTTTGCTATCCTGGTTCTGAACACTTTGTCTCTGTGTGGACACTTTGTGTGTTCATTGCCTTTCTGCCAAAAAGTGTTTCCAATGCTGTAACTCAGTCTGCCCTATCACCTGATGGGTGTAATGCGGGCGTCACACAAGACGATGCATCGTCGGGGTCACGATTTTTGTGACGCACATCCAGCATCGTTTGCGACGTCGTCCCGTGTGACACCTATGAGCGACGCAAAACGTTTGCAAATAGTGTGCACATCGTTTATCTTTGACACGTCGCTCATTTTTAAAAAATCGTTAATTTTTCTTTGCGCTGTTCATCGTATCCGGGGTAGCACACATCGCTCCGTGTGACAACCCGGGAACGATGAACACCGCTTACCTGCGTCCCGCGGCTCCCACCGGCAATGGGGAAGGAAGAAGGTGGGCGGGATGTTTACGTCCCGCTCATCTCCGCCTCTCCACTTCTATTGGCCGGCCGCTGTGTGACGTCGATGTGACGCCGAACAACCCACCCCCTTCAGGAAGTGGATGTTCGCCGCCCACAGTGAGGTCGCTCAGCAGGTAAGTGCGTGTGACGGGGGTTTAACGACTTTGTGCGCCACGGGCAACTAATTGCTTGTGACGCACAAACGACGGGGGCGGGTACGATCGCACTCGTACGATAGATCGTACCGTGTGACGCTCGCATTACTATTTGAAGCCTCCCCGGGCCTCCATTTCTTGTTGGCGATATTTCTGAAGTGGACTCTGCTTGGCAGTACAGCCTGTTTTCCAAGGGTTTTTCCTGGCAGATTGTTGCTTTTGGTTTATCTTATTTTCGCTCAGCCTCTTCTGGATTCTTAAGGAGGTATAGGACACCCTTGATGGCCGCTTGGGAAGTGAAGGTCCGAGTTATCATCGGAGTCATCCAGTTAGGTTGTTTCAGTCTGCACAGGGACTGCGCAGCTGGGACCTCCTAGTCTGTACAAGAATTGGGCAGGTCAGGTGTAGTAGTTTTGAGTTAGACCTTATTTTACCTTATTTTTGACGTGTCTACTATTGGACGCTTAACAATGAGGAGCATTTTCAAGGCATACTTGCTAAAGACAAGGCAAAAAAGTCATGCGATCTCAATGGCTTTAGTAGATATTCATATAATTGCTGCTAAAACAGCCCTATGTAAATGCATGGAGCTGGATTTCACATTAGTTGTCTACTCTTGACCGGTCCATATGCCGTCTTGTACAATTTTGTTCCTACTGTTCTTACTCTCTTTACATAGAAGAGGTCTTGGGCCACCATGATATACAGAAAAGTGCCGCATGTATTTTTTGTTTTTTCGAAATTTGCCCTGGATATCACTTTAACCACCTTTTGTCTCGGTTTCTCCGATCTGTCCTTTGCTCTTTGTAACTTTAGCGCTCCTCCGTTGAGATTTAGAAAACTTCTATAAACACTAAACAGTTTGTGTCTGTTCTCGTTTCAACAGGAAAAACTATCCCGACCTTGCCTCCCAGGAGAAAATAGCAAATGGCTTTACACAATAAAATATTGTCATCCGTGCAGAACGCATTATCATATCGTGCTACAGATACTCTATTATCTACATTGCACTGACAACCCGGGAGGATTGAAACCCAAACTGAGCTCATTTCAAAGAGTGACGGCCAGAAACCAGCGCGGATCTTGCATCCTCTCTTCTGATGGGTGTCAGCCGGCAGGACTGCGGAGGTGTCTGCCCAAACTGTGCAGCGTAGGCGGCGTTAATGGAACGCTATTATTTCTTTTAATATTTTACATTTGACATTTCCAATATTTTAGTATCCG
>NC_134364.1:46002393-46004893 GCF_048569485.1 Anomaloglossus baeobatrachus | reverse complement strand
AAGGAATTGACTGGTGAGCTTGGGAACTCAAAAAGGCCTGGGCGTCCACGGATGACAACAGTGGTGGATGATCGCCGCATACTTTCTTTGGTGAAGAAGAACCCGTTCACAACATCAACTGAAGTCCAGAACACTCTCGGTGAAGTAGGTGTATCTGTCTCTAAGTCAACAGTAAAGAGAAGACTCCATGAAAGTAAATACAAAGGGTTCACATCTAGATGCAAACCATTCATCAATTCCAAAAATAGACAGGCCAGAGTTAAATTTGCTGAAAAACACCTCATGAAGCCAGCTCAGTTCTGGAAAAGTATTCTATGGACAGATGAGACAAAGATCAACCTGTACCAGAATGAAGGGAAGAAAAAAGTTTGGAGAAGAAAGGGAACGGCACATGATCCAAGGCACACCACATCCCCTGTAAAACATGGTGGAGGCAACGTGATGGCATGGGCATGTATGGCTTTCAAGGGCACTGGGTCACTTGTGTTTATTGATGACATAACAGCAGACAAGAGTAGCCGGATGAATTCTGAAGTGTACCGGGATATACTTTCAGCCCAAATTCAGGAAATGCCGCAAAGTTGATCGGACGGCGCTTCATAGTACAGATGGACAATGACCCCAAGCATACAGCCAAAGCTACCCAGGAGTTCATGAGTGCAAAAAAGTGGAACATTCTGCAATGGCCAAGTCAATCACCAGATCTTAACCCAATTGAGCATGCATTTCACTTGCTCAAATCCAGACTTAAGACGGAAAGACCCACAAACAAGCAAGACCTGAAAGCTGCGGCTGTAAAGGCCTGGCAAAGCATTAAGAAGGAGGAAACCCAGCGTTTGGTGATGTCCATGGGTTCCAGACTTAAGGCAGTGATTGCCTCCAGAGGATTCGCAACAAAATATTGAAAATAAAAATATTTTGTTTGGGTTTGGTTTATTTGTCCAATTACTTTTGACCTCCTAAAATGTGGAGTGTTTGTAAAGAAATGTGTACAATTCCTACAATTTCTATCAGATATTTTTGTTCAAACCTTCAAATTAAACGTTACAATCTGCATTTGAATTCTGTTGTAGAGGTTTCATTTCAAATCCAATGTGGTGGCATGCAGAGCCCAACTCGCGAAAATTGTGTCACTGTCCAAATATTTCTGGACCTAACTGTATATGTGTGTATATAATATATATGCATGTGTGTTGTAAATAATTGCTATATCTTTTTTAGGAGGGCTAGCGGGAAGGGGTTAATACTTGGTGACCCTAGCAGAGGGACTGGAAATTCCGGTAATTTTGTAATGACTTTTCAGATTTATTGGAGTGTATCTGAGAAATCATTATCTCACACGTTTTGTCTTAGAGCAATTTTTTGCTTTTCCAAACAAACCTGTAAGTTTTGTTGTGTTTTTTTTTTTTTTTTTTGTTTTTTCATATTTTTGTTTTAAATATTTTTTTTCTTCCTGCCTTTAATCAGAGGCAAACTATTGATGGGTTATGCATACGGCAAAAGAACAGCCATCTGCTGCAGCTTGTGGCATAGCCATCTGCAGTCGTGATCGGCCATATATTATGTAATGATCAGATCTATGTCCTAGCTTTAGCTTATAGCATCAATGTCTTGGATTACTCACTACCCGACAGATGGAAAATAAATGGAAAAGTTTGTGTATTCAGAGTTTGACATCCTCAGTCCGTTATGTTATCAGTCCGGCAAATAATGTATGAAAATTAGAAATCTAAACGAGCATTACAGACCGTATATTATTTGTATTTGATTTAGAGGGGATGTCCTCTACATGGACAACCCCTCCTTAAATGCAAGTGCCCTATGTAAGATAAAAACTGTATATACTCCCCTTCTCTGCTGAATTGGTGGCATAATGCAGACACCTTGTCATCGCGGAGTCTGGATTATTTCACGTGAGCGCTGCACTCAGTCAACGGCTCATCCTTCCCTCGGACCAAATTGTTTTGGCTGAGAGAAGTGCTAGCGCTGCAGACAATCAACAGCTGCAACAATCTCGTTACAAAAATATGTTTCCCAAACACCGCATCAATATCGCTGGAATGGCGCTATTCCAAGAGGTGAGTATGTAAGTTATTATTTCACGTGGGACGCTGGCGTTTAAGAACACTTTTTTCTTTAAAAGTTAGTCCCCAACTACAGACTGAAGAAACAAACTGCACTGTAATCTCCTTTCTTGGGTCCTCCAAAGTCACGTCAACAGCACGGAAGCCACTTAGTTATTTCATTGTCTCAGAGTGCGGAGTTTCCACTGTTGGACACAGACAGAAGAGGGCCTCTGCAAGAACAATATATGGGTCCTTTACAGCTCAAGAGCTCATCAAAATGCACAATTCCACTTGTTCTGGAGGCAGAAATGGGCCCCCTGGCCCCTTGGGCCCCTGTTGCACCAATGATATGTCTGCCTCTGGGAGTTTCCATGTAGACTGGGCACACCTCTCGGTCACGGAGATCACTGGTCGATGTGATATTGTCACCACAG
>NC_134364.1:45984893-45997393 GCF_048569485.1 Anomaloglossus baeobatrachus | reverse complement strand
TCCATAAACGAGCACCGATTAACTTGTATATAGTCTATTGTAACTCGTTAATGGGCTAAGATTTGCCCATGTAAATGCTACTTACTTGTTTGGGTAGTGGAAAGGGAGGATAATTCCACCCATTGGTTTAGGAGAAAAAAAACCGAAGACTTCATTCTAAAAAGAGAAAAAAATCCAGGTAAAGACTTGTGCTCCTCCCAGTTTGGAGCCACCCCACTATACCTGGTCTATGAGCCGGACGTGAGAGCTGATAAGTAAGGCAAGGATCACATCTGTGTGTGTAAGGCTATGTGCGCACTAGAGATGTGAAGTTTCTCGAGAAAATCTTCTCGAGAAACTTCTGGGAGTGAAGATTTGCTGAACTCCGGAAAAAATCCGCGGCAAAACCGCATGCGGATTTACCGCGGAATTGCCGCGGAATTGCCGCGAAATTGCCGCGATTTTCCCACGGGTGGTTCCCTGCGGATTTTTGCAGGCTGTACTGCAGAAATCCGCGGGATACCTGCGGATTTAATGGACATGTTCATTTTCTCAAGAAAGTTTCTCGAGAAATTTCCGCACCGAAACTTTCTTGAGAAAAATCCGCACCAGTGCGCACAGCTTTTTTTTTTTCTCATAGAATTTCATGGGAAATGTCTGCACAAAGATTGCAGACATTTCTCAAGAAATTTCCGCGGCAAATCCGCGGGTAAATCCGCGGGTATTTTGCTCTAGTGCGCACATAGCCTTAGGGTACCGTCACACTTTAGCGATGCTCCAGCGATCCCACCAGCGATCTGACCTGGTCAGGATCGCTGGTGCGTCGCTACATGGTCGCTGGTGAGCTGTCAATCAGGCAGATCTCACCAGTGACCAGTGGAAGCGATGCTGCGCTTGTTAACTAAGGTAAATATCGGGAAACCAAGCGCTTGGTTACCCGATATTTACCTTGGTTACCAGCGCACACCGCTTAGCGCTGGCTCCCTGCACTCGTAGCCAGAGTACACATCAGGTTAATAAGCAAACCGCTTTGCTTATTTACCTGATGTGTACTCTGGCTACGAGTGCAGGGAGCAGGGAGGCGGCACTGGCAGCCTGAGAGCGGCGGACGCGAGTAACCAAGGTAAATATCGGGTAACCAAGCAAAGCACTTCGCTTGGTTAGGGTACTTTCACACCTCCAGTTTTTCTTCTGCGGCACAATCCGGCACTTTGCAGGAAAATCGCAAACGGTTTTTTTTGCTGCCGGTTGCGATTTTCCTGCATAGACTTTAATTAGTGCCGCATTGTGCCGCATGGCCTTGCGTTCCATCCGGTTTTTGGCGCATGCGGCAGATTTAGCCGATGCGGCGGCCGGATGGAACGTTGCCTGGCACGTTTTTTCGTGCGGCAAAAAAAACCGCATCGCGCCGCATTCGGCCGATGCGGCGCATCTCTCAATGCATACCTATGGCGGCCGGATGCGGCGCGATGCGGCAAATACCGCATCCGGCCGCCGCATGCGGTTTTTGCCACTGCGCATGCTCAGTAGCATGCCGCAAGCGGCAAAAACCGGGCGGGCCGCATGGGAAAAACTTATGCAAAGGATGCGGTGTTTTCACCGCATCCGTTGCATAGCTTGCACAGCCGGATTGAGCCGCAGGGCTCAAGCCGGATGTGTGAAAGTAGCCTTACCCGATATTTACCTTGGTTACAGCTTACCGCAGGCTGCCAGACGCCGGCTCCTGCTCCCTGCATATTCAGATCGTTGCTCTCTCGCTGTCACACACAGCGATGTGTGCTTCACAGCGGGAGAGCAACGTCCAAAAAATGAACCAGAGCTGTAACGAGCAGCGATATAACAGCAGGGGCCAGATCGCTGCTCAGTGTCACACACAGCGAGATCGCTAATGAGGTCACTGCTGTGTCACATACACCGTGACTCAGCAGCGATCTCGCTATGTGAGAAGTACCCCTAAGTCTGTGGCAGTGACTCATCAATCAAGTGATGGGAGCTAGCAGCTCCTCATGGCCCCATTAACCATAGTGTGGTCTGCTGGGTTTTTGTGTTGGAGTCTGGAATTTTTCTGGATGAAGTATTTTGTTGGAGCTGCTTCCAATGTAGATGGAAATATAGCCTATGCGTGTCCATACGTCTTTGATATCATATAAATGTAGTGGTGGAAAAGGGGGAAGTACCATACTGCTGTGCGGACACTAAGTGTAGGAGAATGAGTGGTCTTTATTTCTATACCAGTGCTGTATGCCGAACAACAGCCCCACACCATGATGTTCCCACCTCCAAAATGTTACTGTTGTTTCTGAGGTGATATGCAGTACCTTTTGGCCTCCAAACATTGTGTATTATGCCATCCAAACAGTTCAATTTTAGTCCCTTTTGGCCAGATTATATTCTTCAGTATTTCACCGGCTTGTTGAAATGTTAAGCAAACTTATAACGCACTTGAATATCCTTTTTGTTCCGCAATGGACCATTGCATGGTGATCGTGCATACAGGCCATGGAGGGTAAAGGGCATTACTTATTGTTTTCTTTGAAACAATTGTACTTGCTGATTCCAGGTCTGTCTGTGGCTATCTACAGGTGATTATTGGACAACTCTCTTGATATTTTTTTTTCACTTTTCTGATATTAGCTGGTTTATGGTGAAATGATGTTCTTTCCACTTACAGATTATGGCCGCAACAAAGCTCACTGGAACCTTCAGTAATTTAGAGATTCTTCTGTAACACTAGAAGTCCCAGAGATGGGTCATTTAACATTTCTACCATTGGAACCCTATGGAGCTCGAAATTCCTGGGACTTCTAGTGTTGACCATAGCCATTAGTAGAGCTTGCAACAATAGGGTTGCAAAGGTCTTGAGACAGCTCACTAGTTTTATCTATCATGAGATGTTTCTTGTGTGGCACCTTGGTAATGAGATGTTTTTATAGGCCATCAGGTGAACCAGTTGATATTTTTCACGAAGTGGCAGGATAGCTTTCTATTTACTGATAGATTTCAGCTGGTGTCATAACTTTTCAGAGCTTTTCGCACCTCTTTCTTATTGTGTTCAATATTTTTTCCCTGTGTCATTTCTCATTATTACACGAAACTTAATTTATGGACATCTATGGTTTAATTTCTTTGCGTGTGTGGGTTAGATGGGTTCTTACCAACATCTGGTGAGAAATTCATGGTGAATGGCACAGTTTAGAAAATTTGGTGACTTGTTCAATATTTATTTCACCCTGAGTGAACGTTCAAGTGTTCTCTACAGGAAAAGCCTATCTGCCTATAGATCAAAAGAATTGATACGATTAAAACTAAGCGACCCTGTCCTCGTTTCTGCTGGCAAGACCCCCATAAACGTGCTGTTGACTCGTATCTGTGTATTGGAACCTTTATGGAGCGATTTGCTGATTTTGGGCATAATGGATCATCGTCTGCTACTAATGTCGAAACCACCGGTTGTCCATGTTGGATTTTTTTTTCAGTCGACAATCAGTACTGGCTGCATAATCAGCTTTAAATAATTCTGTATTGTCAAAAGTAGCATTAGCTGTACTTTTGGGTCATCAACAAACGTTTGTTCATCCAACCAATTAAATATTTCATCGCCCCTTATTTATTTTAAAGGACATGGGGGCCTTTATAGTATCTCCTTCTCTGGTGGACCAGGCCCCTTTTATACTCTGTATGGTTGGCCTTCGATTTTATTACCTCAGTTTTTAATCCATGGCTAAACAAACTTCCCTCACTGATTAATACCGAAGTGTCAGTCCCTTTTATTTATTTTCAGCCCTTGATGTGTCCACAATAGACAATGTCAACTCCCGTCTATATATGTGAGCGCAACCCTGTAAAAATTTCCAAGCTCCACTGCACCGCTGTGTCCTCGTCAGGGCTTTGGACCTTAACCACATATTTGGTGTAAATCTCCTCCTCTCACCTTGTTGTTAAGGTGTCCATAGTTCTAACATGTCTTCATATTTTGTAAACTTTGTGCCGGAAAAAATCCACGTTGATGTAGCACAAACTCATACTTGGCCTTTTTTTTGTGTGTGTGTGTATGTCTTGGCAACTGTTGTTTTATATCGCTGCCCCCTTATTTTCCATCCTGCATCAGTTATTTTTTTTTTTTTTTTTAACCATTGACTATTCACTTTCAAAAATTTACTTCCAATACCTAAAATCTTCACTGATCCTATACATCAGGGCAATATTTGCCACTAGGCACTGGAGGTCTGGTGCCTAGGGCGGCTCCTTCCAGGGGGCGGTGCTATACCAAGATTTAAATAAATATATATAGATAGATAGAGATAGATAGATATAGATAGATATTTTACTCTTCCTCTCTCCTCCAAACTTTTTATTTAGTCCGGCATCTTTTTGGAGGGGAGCTCTATGTACAGTGTACATAGAGCCGTCTGGCGTCTTTTTGGGGGAGGGCTCTATGTACAGTGTACATAGAGCCAGACGAAGACGTGTTGAAAATAATTATCAGTACTGTACATTTGATTTATGATGCTCATAAAAAGTGTTAACATTAAGCGACCTGCAGTGGCAGCAGCACTTGGGACAGGTATACAGGCCGTCCGCAGACACGCACACGTTACAACAGGCAAAGTGCAGTTCCAATCTTTTCCATGTGCCTGATTAAATAACAGGTTAGTTAATTTCATACCTGTCAGCGGGTAATCGCTGATTATGGAGCGAGACATGACATCAGTGCTGCTGCTAGACTTCTCTCCATTAATAGTAAGGTTAGCACCGGGTTCAGCAGAAGTATTGTGTAGGATAGACAACGTGCCATCAGTGTGAATCATCCAAAAATTGAATGGAGCAGCGACAAACTTTCCAATTATCCTCAGTTCCCCATCAGTTTACAGATGTGACCATGTATTCCTAAAATCAGTGTTTTTTTGGGGGAACAATAGTTATTGTTCCATTGAAGCCATTTTTCTTTTTAAGAGTCATGTACGTTGATTTAAAGGGAATACTTTAAATGGAAGAAAGAAGGTGGCATTTTCCGTATCCATGCATAAAAGTCCAGTTTGTTCGCACCGTGTGCTTTAATATCGTGCGGGGTGCGGGCTTTCTGAGGACTACGGCCGTTTCGCGTTGGATTTGACTTCTACGGGTTCAGAGATCAGGAGCTTTACTTATGCAAACCACGCGTAAGCATCGCTGTGCTCGGGTACACTCGGTGCTCAGCCCAGTATGAGCCGGTTGCAGTGTTTGA
This sequence comes from Anomaloglossus baeobatrachus, assembly GCF_048569485.1. NCBI lineage: Eukaryota > Metazoa > Chordata > Amphibia > Anura > Aromobatidae > Anomaloglossus > Anomaloglossus baeobatrachus. The sequence continues at coordinate 45,992,190 of NC_134364.1, read as the reverse complement.
ATGGCTTGCACTTGGGGTAACAACAATGTTGATCGGATGTAGTGTGCACCCCAAAAAAAAAATGAAAAAAACCCAACCAACCGCTTCCGGAAGGTATCAGTTTGTTTGGCTGGATGTAGGTGGAGAATCGAACTGCCCAATTTCCACTGTGGTTCAGGTCAAGTCCGGGTCCGGAACAGAACTTTATCTAGTGTCCGGCTGAAGCTGCCGAACCGCACCTCCACGGATCTGCTCATCTGTATTCATGGCTGTGGAAAATCCCATTACCACGAAGTAATTTAGACTTTTCAGATGATCGGTCATACAAGGGGATTTATGGTCCGCTTCAGCTGTTCCTAAGCCATAGGGTTAACTTTAGGCAACTCTAATGACCTTATTAAAAAATTGTATAAAGTAGTTATTTCAGAAAGTCCTCATCCATAACCTAAAGCGGGATCCCAACCATCAAAAAGAATGACTACAAATTCCTGCAGACAGACTGCAAAGAACGGCTTGTTTTGTTGGGGGGGATTTCCAATCTCTAGACTCGGTAGTAATTTCGTTTTTCAGCATCTTCTGAATTTATGCCATTTAACTTTGGGGTATTTCAAGCTGTATTGGTTGCAATCCGTCATAATTTGGTAATGCTTAGTGGTGGCATTCCATGTCCAGGTCCAGATCCGATTACTTACGGTAACTAAAGAGTATAATGATTGATCACCGTATTTGGCGGTGGCATTTATCATTTTTATATCTAGTTGGATCTAACAGCTCTTTGGCGCAAGAGCAACATATTTTTAATGACCTTCATACAAATCAGCTACACGTTGGCCAAGCCTGATGATCATCTGATGTGCATGGAGGCCTCCCGACTCTCCCACAACAGATGACAATTTTTGTCTATATAAATTGTGTTATTCTAAAGGGAAATAAACGGTTATCCGGTGAGGCTGCATCTTACTTTTCTCTCCCCGTAGAGAAAACACAAAGACTCGGCTGAGCCAAACATTGCTGTGTTAGCCAAATCCCCAACTGTTCCCTATCTGCTCCATCAATTGATGGTCACCTAAGGACCATTCTTGCACCCTGTCCAAAAACTCTTTTGTTCTATCCCTTGTATTAGTGAAGAGTAACATCATTTTTGGGTTGGTTCTCGCTTCTTCCATCTCCAGAACATTACCTATGGAAATGGAAGGTGAATGGGGTAATTTTGAGCATGACCTCTCCTGTCCATCACCTCCATAGTAGACCAATAACATGTAAAAATAAATAGAGGTGCGAGCAAATGAACCAAAATACACAAAAACCTCTAAAAACAATAAACCTTTATTAATAATTATATAAAATCACAGGCATACAACACAAAGTGGTGTGTACAATATACACCAGGGTAACCTGTGGGCAGAAAAACAGCAGTAAAAGGAAGGGATGACCTCAATTGGTCAGAGTATAGATATTCCAATAGTGTTATTCGGAATATGGGCCTTACCCTACATTCAACAGTACCTAACAGAGGTCATACCACCAAAATTTACACAGCGCCCCCGTTCCTTGGCAGCTGTCCCTTTTACTCCCTACTCTGCCACTAGATATGTACCCTTCATCAAAAACCCCATTAAAGTGCAAGTGCTAACAAAAACCATGTATCACATTCACAAGTAGAGGCATATAAATGAGTCCACCTCCCAATAATAAGGAATGTATACATGGAAAGATGAAATATCCTCCCCAGAAAGCCAGAGACTAGGCCAATGCCCAGACAGACATAAATAATTGGTAAGAAAAATGGCCTTTATTAGGGGATACATAGACAATTGGTAGCTCCAGAGATGTCCAAAACAGGAATGACTACCAGGTCAAGAATAATCCCCTCCATATAAACAACATCCCGACACAGTTCCCTCCTTCTTCAAGGTTTATCAGAGATAGGACCAATATAGTCCTAAAGGCCACGTCTCACTAAGCGACATCGCTAGCGACATGCCCGCCGAGTCACGGTTTTGGTGACGCAACAGCGATCTTGTTAGCGATGTCGCTGTGTGTGACATCCAGCAACGACCTGGCCCCTGCTGTGAGATCGCCGGTCGTTGCCGAATGTCCTGGACCATTTTCTTCAAAGGCAATGTCCTGCTGGGCAGGAGGCATCGCTGTGTTTGACACTGTGTAACAGGGTCCCAATGACTGCGAGATCGTTATACTGGTCACTACTGCGACCTGTATCGTTACTGGGTCATTGGTAAGGTCTGACTGTGTGACATCTCACCAGCGACCTCCCAGCGATCCTTATCAGGTTGCATCGTTTTCGGGATCGCTGGTAAGTCGCTAAATGTGACGGGAGCTTAAGGAGAGGCCACCTGTGTGAGCCTTCCTCCACACACAGAGCATGCCTGGGATATCAGTATAAGTGATCCATGTTGGGAATGAAGTAGAGTGCTGTCTGGCCGCCTTAGCTTCAGTGAGCAAGGTGATTGACCTCTCCTGTCCTTCGGCTCCATAGCATCCACATGTAATGGCCTCTGTTAAGGCCACGTCTCACTAAGCGACATCGCTGCTGAGTCACGTTTTTTGTGATGCAACAGCAATCTTGCTAGCGATGTCGCTGTGTGTGACATCCAGCAACGACCTGGCCAATGCTGTGAGGTCGCCGTTTGTTGCTGAATGTCCTGGACCATTTTTTGCTCGTTGCTCTCCCGCTGTGAAGCGCACATCGCTGTGTTTGACAGCGAGAGAGCAACGATCTGAATGTGCAGGGAGACTGCTTCTGCAGACGCTGGTAACCAAGGTACACATCGGGTAACCAAGCAAAGGCTTTGCTTGGTTACCCGATATTTACCTTGGTTACCATCGTCTATAGCTTCTAGAAGCCGGCTCCCTGCACACGTAGCCAAGGTACACATCGGGTAACTATAAGCAAAGCGCTTTGCTTAGTAACCCGATGTGTACCATGGTTATGAAGCACAGCGTCGTTACACAGGTTCCTGGTGGCTGATCTCTGATCGCTGTGGAGATCTGCTTGTTTGACAGCTCACCAGCGACCATGTAGCGACGCTCCAGCGATCCCTGCCAGGTCAGATCACTGGTGGGATCGCTGGAGTGTCGCTAAGTGTGATGGTACCTTTATACGTACCCCCTTCCATATGATAACAAAAATCTTACAATGTTCGAGTCCTCAGTGGTTGATGCCAACTGAAAAGATGAAATCCACCCAATATATGATGGCAAATTTTGTAGGCAACATTTGGTGCTTTTGCTGTTTTAATTTCAAGTTGCCGTGTACAGCTTTGACGGCTGATAACTTGAGAGTTGTAGTCTGTGACCTTTCTGAGGTGTTTGCTGATAACATTGTGAGTCGACTGTCAGAACATTTTCACGGCAGACAGTCCTTGTGGTGTCTGCCAGACAAGACGGAACTAGTAAAATCCGTGCGGGTCTCAAATCTCTCGGCTTTTCTATCAAAGCATTCCAGGACCTTCATTCCTGCTATGCCTGCTCTCAATTCTCTGCTTTTAACACCTTTTTATTTTGCTTATTACTCCAAGGCTGGGTATTCCTCAGTGCAGTACATTGATTGTCTCTCTCTGTAAGGCCGGTTTCAGACGTCCGTGTTTTATCAGGTACCAGTCACACGCATGGTTATGGTCACACGTGACATCCGTGTTTGCATACGTTTGACACGTACCGGGTAAAACACGTGTCTCTGCAATGAAAAGATGTTCTATATTTACCTGTATCCAGCGATGCTGTCTTCTGCTCTGCTGCCTCTCGCTCCTAACCCCCGCTCATTATTTTCATTGATTATTCACTGCCCGAGGATCTGGAAGCCAGAGCATCGCGGGGACAGCACAGCCGAGGACATCGCCAGGGACAGGTGAGTATACAGCAGTTTGTGCAGTGACATCCAGGGGGTCATCTGAGTTCCCAATGAACTCTCATGAACCCCTGGAAGCCACCGTTGTGACACTTGCTGTAGCGCAGTTGTTGCAGGGGTGTCATCAGGAGGTCATCAGAGTTCATTGGGAAATCCGATGACCTCCTGGACCTCCCTGGACACACAGTGCTGGCAGGATACTCACCTGTCACTAGCGATGTCCCCAGCGATGCTGTCCTCGGCGGTGCTGTCTCCAGCGCTGTCACCGCGATGCTCCTGCTCCCAGCTGCTCACTGCAGTGAATAATCAATGAAAATAATGAGCGGGGGTCAGGAGCGGGAGGCAGCAGAGTTGGAGACAGCATCGCTGGAACAGAAAAATATAGAAAATCTTTTTTTTTTTTTAAAAAACCCTTGTTTTCACCGGTCCATGTCACACTGATGTCATACGGATCACATCAGTGTGCTGTCTGTGTGACCGCGTGCTGCTGGAGAAAAAAAACGGACATGTCTGCGTGTGGGGTCATGAGAGGTCACACGGTCCGTGTGAGTACACAATAGGATAACATGGGTACGTGGACATCTGTGTTAAAAACAGATGTCGCACGTACCTAAAACATGGGCGTCTGAAACCAGCCTAATAGAGCGCACAATCGTGACCTGAAACACTCGACATTTTTATAGGTTCATTAGCTTCCTATCTCACGTATGTTCTTCTCAAAAGACAGATTGCTGCCCATAATGAGCCCCAATGGACAAATAAAACAAGTTAATTGGTGCTTGTTTTACACCCTTTTGGCCGTACCTGTAAATTGGTGAAATTGCAAAGTGCTATAAAGCCGGCAAACTAATCCAGGTAGCCTCGGTGCTCCTCCGATGCCATGGAGGAAAAGCTACCTCTACATGCATCATCAGAGAGCACAAAGTTCATGCCAGCGCTCAGCCATGACGCTGTTCCAAACTCTCAATCATTAGGAGTGCCAACCCCCAAAATCCTTGAAGGATGGAGAGGGTGTGCTCCCAAAAATAGAAAATGCAGCAAACCCCTTTTAGCACAATCAATCAGCCCCCAAACAGTTTGGATATTGTCTGCAGGAACTATTTTACATACGGGGAATTGCTGCCACAATGTTTTTTTGTTTTTTTTTGCTGCGTTCAATGGTGCTTTCAAAATGGATAGCACCGGGACCGATGTCTGTGAACGGACTAGTTCAGATGAGCATTTTTGGTCACAGACTTCTTTGTGGCATTCATTTTTAATGAATGTAAAATGCAGATGGTATATTGATGTCAAAGATGGACTTATGGATTGACATGTGAACATATGGATGACCTACGGAAATAAGAAGTGGACATTCGTAACACCATAATGATGATTACTCGTAGTCACCCGAACACTGCCTTTTGCTTAGTGTTTTGCTCTTTCATTTATGATGCTGTGGGCAGCCTATTTGTCCAGGTTAATGAACCTAAGGGCCTCTTGCAGATGCAATTGGTCCATTTTAGAGGGATTGTCTACTATATTGAGGACCTATATTTGGGATAGGTCTTCATTATCAGATCATTGGGCGTCGGACACCCAGTACTCACCAATTGTCTGTTACCATTTCCAGCAGCGGCCTGATATAAATGGCGTCCACACTTTTTAGTAGCTGCTCCTAAATATTGTAGCTCAGCTCCTGTTCATTGAAATTAAGTTGATCTGAGCTACCGGCTCCATACATTATTTACATTCGTTTTCTGCCAGAGCTGCTAACGGCTGATTGGTAGGGATGTTGGACCCCCACTGATCTTTTATCGATGACCAATCCATGAATATAAACGTAATAGAAACCCCCCCCTTTAAATCCAGGACCCCAGTCCCAACCACTAAAGGCCCCGTTACATGCAACGACGTATCTAACGATATATCGCCGGGGTCACGGATTCCGTGACGCACATCCGGCATCGTTAGCAACGTCGTTGCGTGTGACACCAACGAGCGACCGTTAACGATGGAAAATACTCACCAAATCGTCCATCGTTGACACGTCATTGCTTTTCAAAAAATCGTTCATTGCTGAGCACGCAGGTTGTTTGTTGTTCCCGAGGCACCACACATCGCTATGTGTGACACCTCGGGAACGACGAACTACAGCTTACCTGCGGCCGCCCGCAATGAGGAAGGAAGGAAGTGGGCGGGATGTTACGGCCGCTCATCTCCGCCCCTCCGCTTCTATTGGGCGGCCGCTTAGTGACGCCGCACGAATCACCCCCTTAGAAAGGAGGCGGTTCGCTGGCAACAGAGACGTCGCTAGGCAGGTAAGTCCGGTGACGGCTACTAATGATATTGTGCACCACAGGCAGCGATTTGCCCGTGACGCACAACCGACGGGGGCGGGTACGCTCACTAGCGTTATCGCTAACGATATCGCTGTGTGTAAAGCCCCCTCAAGGCACACAGCTGCCCGTTTTTTTGACCGTTCATTTGTGTGTAGGACATGAGGGTTTCTCCCTTGTTAAAGCTCTCAAAATGGGAACTTTACACAACTTTATCCACCCAGATCAGGGCGACGTCTGCAACAACGACCGTGTGCTGAAACAATGTGAGCAATGCCGGGTGTCATTTCTGCACATTACAAATATTTGTCATGTATGTCGGGGAACTGGTCATTCTTGTCTACTAGACTATACCACATAGATTAGTCACAATTCGCATGGAGGGATATTATAGGGGTCGGTGGTGTGTTTTTTTTGTTTTGTCTTTTTTTGGGCTGGTTTTTGCCGACTCTTAGGGCTAAATATTGGATTTCCAGTATATTTAAAAGACCAGTTTTTCCCTTTTGTAATTGAAAAGAGAAGTCGTTGAATGTGGTCCTTCTGCCGGCAATATAGAGGGAAGTTGAGTATTGGTTCTGGCAATAGTAGCTGGTCAGTCTGCACAGAATGTGACACCATTTACATAAATTATCTAGGTCATCTTGATGCCAAACAGCAAATTGTAGCCCAATTCTTGTTGTTGTTGAAAGATTTGTAATATATGCAGGGCCACCGTCAGGGCATTACAGCCATGACTGGTGTATGGGTGCCGGTGAAGAGGGAGGCCCAGGATGATTACTTAGCTTTATTAAGCCCTGGCAGGGCACCCCTCTTCACCGGGCCCCAGGCACAGCCACAGCAGACGGGCCCGACCGTGTCGCTTCAGCCACTGCACAATGCTAAATTGTATGCAAACCCCTTTTAGGGCATCGCATGCAAATTGGCCATGTGACCTGAAGCAAGTTCAGTAGAGCAAGGTGCATTATCCCGTAGCACAGCATGCAGCAGCGTGATGAGGTAATCACTCTGCAACCTCATCACGCAGCTGCTGTAGGCAACGCGGAGGTGGCGAGCACACTGCATCTGGCAGGGAAAGGTAGCCTCTCTGTGAACGGAAGGTTGCCGTCCCCAGTCCCTGCTTTGCTGCAGCAGG
>NC_134364.1:45977393-45979893 GCF_048569485.1 Anomaloglossus baeobatrachus | reverse complement strand
AGACAGGAAACCCCAATTTCATCACAGGAGGCCAGAAACAAAGCCCTTCACCCAACATCGGGCCATCAGAGGAGGAGACCACCATGGAGGGGACCATCAACCCCACACAGAGACATGCAGGGCAGAGATATGGAAGAGATTAGAACCCTGCTCAGCACATTGTGCAGGAAACTAATGTGACTGGATCTAACACACCTATAAACCAGTCGTAAATCCAGAGTGTCTTACACAGCCGCACTCATTACAAGGTATATACACATGAGGTATATAGAAAAAAAAAAAAAAAATGACCTCATTCACAATCAGCAGCTGGAACATCCAAGGCCTGAGCACCTCGGCCTTTGGATGTAAAACAAATGACCCCGACTTTATTCAAAGACTGAAGAATATAGACATTCAGATCCTCCTGGAAACATGGACCAGAGCTGAAAACGAATCTCTGGTGCCAATCGGATACAGAGAAATCTCTGTCCCTGCCCTTAAAAATAAAAACATCAAACAGGGCCGCTGCTCAGGAGGAATATTGATCTGGTATAAAGAAGAGCTCCACCAGTACATCACACCAGTGAAGAGAGGAGGCAGCCACATATGGATCAGAATCAGCAGCTCCATCCTCACCTCTCAGTCCGATGTCTACCTCTGCACCACCTATATACCACCGCCAGAGTCCCCCTACTTCAATCCAGACAGCTTTGAGATCTTACAAGAAGAAGCCACCCATTATCAGGTCCTGGGCAAAGTTCTCATCTTTGGAGACCTCAATGCAAGAACAGGGAGAGAAAAAGACTTTCTGACCACAGACGGAAACATCTACATATTTGGGGCAGAGAATGACAGTCACGACTCAGAACACTCAGAGAGAAACAGCTATGACAGTACAGTCAACAAAAGTGGCAAAAAGCTCCTGAACTTATGTAAAAGTTTAGGTCTTCATATTCTTAATGGACGTACAAAGGGAGACTCACTGGGAAGATATACACTAGACTCCCATGTAGGAAGGAGTGTAGTAGACTACGCCATTACAGATATGGACCCGGCAAATATTAGCGCCTTCATAGTCACCCCACAAACGCACCTGTCAGACCACAGCCAACTTCTCCTGTACATAAAATCTACAGAGAAACCATCCACACAAAAGCCACAGCAGAGCAGCCTCTACAACCGACCTCCATCCTATAAATGGTCCAAGACGTCAGAAATAAAATATAAAGAGGCTCCCAACAGACCGGAATTACAAGAGATGCTCCACAACTTCTACAGCTACAAGTACAAGTCAAACCCAGAAGGAGTGAATCAAGCTGCAAAAGACCTCAACAAAATATTCCACACCATGGCCAAATTGTCCGACCTCAAACAAGTCAACTACAAGAGGCCAAAAGAAAAGCAGATCAATGGTTGGTTTGACAAAGAGTGTAAAGCCGTTCGAAAGACCCTGAGAACAGCCTCAAACAATAAACACAGAGACCCCAACAACCCAGACCTGAGGGAAGCCTATGACACCATACAAAAGCAATACAAAACCATCCTCAGGAGGAAGAAGCAGAGCTACATCTCTACCAAACTTAGCCAACTCCAAGACGCCCTCCAAGACAACTCCTTCTGGGAAATATGGAGCCACATGGACACAAAGAGCAAGAAAAAGACTGATACCCATATCCAAAATGGCAACATCTGGCTCCAGTACTTCAGAGACCTCTACAAAGACATCCCAAAAGAAGGACTAAGCCAAGAGCAGGAAAACATAACATCAAAACTAAAGGCAATGGAAGAGAAAATCAAAAACTTCCAAAACCCACTGGACACACCAATTACATTACAGGAAGTTGCAGAGAAAATCACTTCCATAAAGTGTAAAAAATCTAGTGGTCTGGATGGAATCCCCCCAGAGATGTTGAAGTACAGCCCACCAGAAATTCAAGCTGCAATGGTTAAACTGTTCAACATTGTGCTGAGTGCTGGCTACTTCCCTCGTACCTGGAACCAAGGACTCATTACACCGATCCACAAGAGTGGGGACAGGTATGACCCTGCCAACTACAGAGGCATATGTGTCAGCAGTAACTTGGGAAAACTGTTCAACAGCATCCTAAACAAAAGGATCATCAGTTTCCTTACCGAGCACAATGTCCTGAGCAAAAGCCAAGCAGGGTTCGTGCCAAACCACCGCACCACGGACCACATCTACACCCTGCACAGTCTCATTCAGAGCCACGTCCACAATACAAAGCATGGGAAGATATACGCCTGCTTTGTAGACTTTAAAAAGGCCTTTGACTCAGTGTGGCACCCGGGCTTGTTCTTAAAAATGCTGGAAAGCGGAATAGGAGGAAAGACCTACGATGTCATCAAAAGCTCCTACACCGAGAACCTCTGCAGCGTGAGTGTGAACGGTAGAAGAACGGCTTATTTCCAGCAGAGCCGAGGAGTCAGACAGGGCTGCAGCCTAAGTCCAACGCTCTTCAATATTTACATCAATGAGCTGGCTGCTGCTCTGGAATCT
>NC_134364.1:45959893-45972393 GCF_048569485.1 Anomaloglossus baeobatrachus | reverse complement strand
TTTTTTTATTTTTGCTCTCCCGCTAATAAGCACACATCGCTGTGTGTGACAGCGAGAGAGCAACAATCCTGAATGTGCAGGGAGCAGGAGCCGGCGTCTGGCAGCTGCGGTAAGCTGTAACCAAGGTAAATATCGGGTAACCAAGGTGGTTACCCGATATTTACCTTCGTTACCAGCGTCTGCAGCTCTCACGCTGCCAGTGCCGGCTCCCTGCTCCCTGCACACGTAGCCGGAGGACACATCGGGTAAATAAGCAAAGGTTTGCTTATTAACCCGATGTGTGCTGTGGCTACGAGTGCAGGGAGCCAGTGCTAAGCCGTGTGCGCTGGTAACTAAGGTAAACATCGGGTAACCATACCCGATGTTTACCTTAGTTACCAGTGTCCGCAGCTTCCAGACGCTGGCTCCCTGCAAGCGCAGCGTCGCTGCTGGCTGGGGGCTGGTCACTGGTCGCTGGTGAGATCTGCCTGATTGACAGCTCACCAGCTACCATGTAGCGACGCAGCAGCGATCCTGACCAGGTCAGATCGCTGGTGGGATCGCTGCTGCGTCGCTAAAGTGTGACGGTACCTTAGACAAGAGATCCCTATACTAATGAATGATTAGACGTAGTGGACTGGCTGATGTGGACAGGAGAGGTTGATAAGAGTGCGCGCACACTGACACTGCAGGGGCCAATGAGTGTGAGCACGCAGTGTCAGCGCACTCTCTCAGCCCTCTCTTCTGTGAGCATTTGCCAGTGTGCTGCTGTGTAATCTTGTGTGTAGCGAGTGGCCACCACAGACAGTAGAAAGGGATGGGAATGCATCTGCACACATTGACACTGTAGGAGACCGACCGAGTACAAGCACACAGTGTTAGCACGCGCTCTCTGCCCTCTCTCCTGTGAGCATTGACCAGTGCGTTACTGTGTAATCCTGTGTGCAGCGAGCGGCCAGTGCAGGCAGAAGAGGGGGATGTGACTGCATCGGCACACACTGACACTGCAGACAATCTAGTGTGACCACACAGTGTCAGCGCGCTCTCAGCACTCCTGTGAGCATCAGTCGATGCATTACAGTGTAATCCTGTGTGCAGCAAATGGCCAGTGCAAACAGAGAAGGGGGATGGAAACGCACCTGCACACACTGACGCTGCAGGAGACCAACGAGTGCAAGCACTGCAGACGGAGTGTGAGCAGACAGTATCGGCGCACGCTCACAGCCCTCTCTCCTGTGAACTTCAGCCAGTGTACTACTGTGTAATCCTGTGTGTGGTGAGTGGACGCCACAGACAGGAAAGGGGGATGAGAACGCACCTACACACACAGACACGACAGAGTGTGAGCACACCGTCTCAGTGCGCACTCTCAGCACTCTCCTGTGAGCTTTGGCCGGTACGCTACTGTGTAATCCTGTGTGTAGCGAGTGGCCACGGCATGCGAAAAAGGGGTATAGGGAATACACCTGCATACGCTGACACTGCAGACAATCGAATGTGAGCACACAGTGTGTAATCCTGTGTCTGTAGCGAGTGGCCACTGCAGTCAGGAGAAGGGGATTGGAACACAATTTAACACATTGACACTGCAGATGACTGAGTGCGAGCACACAGTGTCAGTGCACGCTCTCAGCACTCTCTCCTGTAAGTTTTGGAAGGTGCTTTACTGTGTAATCCTGTGTGTAGCAAATGGCCACCGCAGACAGGAGAGGGGGATGGGAATGCACCTGTGCACATTGACGCTGTATGTTGCTGCTGGGAATGCACCTGTGCACATTGACGCTGTATGTTGCTGCTGGGAATGCACCTGTGCACATTGACGCTGTATGTTGCTGCTGGGAATGCACCTGTGCACATTGACGCTGTATGTTGCTGCCTCTGCAATGTCGTTGTGTGCAGGGCAGAGGATTCAATTCAATCACCATAAAGGGAAGTGGAAATTGAGGGGGGAGAACAGTGCTGTGCACCCTTGTGCATGTGGGTTTTTTTGTTTTTTTTTAAATTTTGCAAAATGTCATTTTTGAATTCTGTTTGTACGGGTGTGACTTTTATAGGGGCTAAGACCACTCTATGAATGTGTAAGTGGTTTTATTTAAGTTTTGGGGGTGACTGACTTCCGCTGTCGCTTCTGCTGACTTGTGTGCCCTTGGAAATAACTATAATCCCCATAAAAAAATACAGAAAAAATTGTGCTTATCCTCTGCAGTTTCTCCTGGAAATATATGAAGATATTGACAACTGTGCATTAGGATTCCTTTTGCCTAATGGGTTAGTCCGGGCTTGTCTGATCAGTGGTGGTAGTGACGGACTATAGGAACACATGGGATGGCATAGTTGGCCATTTATCAGTTTATTTCCAGGTGGTGTAAAAGAGGAATGATGCAACGAGACCTAAGCAGCGATGTTCCATCACTGTTAATATATAGGGGATGCCAGAGTTTCTCACGACAGGCGAGCTGTTGTAAAAGATTAGGTATTTTCATTGGTAGATTAATCAGGGTTGATACACGCACGCTCTGAGGTTTGGTTCACCACAAGGGTTAAACGTCTGGGGGATTTATCAGCTCTTGACGCTGGTGGTTGCTTGATAAATCTTTTCCTGTGCTAATGCAGACCACTGCTGGGACCCCCCCATGCGGCAGCGGGTAGCTGATGAAATGTCGTGTCTGGTTAGCATTTCAGGTTTGCTTGTTAAAGGCTGGTTCCCCTTTTGAAGCTTGTGTTGACCTAGGCATGCTTTTCATTGTATCCCCTGTAACATTCAGTCTGTTTGAAGAGCTCCTGTTGTAAAAATAAATGACCCCTTCACACACAACATGTTTTTCCATAAGGATCGTGAAAAAGAAAATGAACCAGTTAAGGCCCTGATCCTCTGCTCCCTGTGATTACCGGGTATTACAGCTGTTACACAAGGTTTCATTTCCCCTCACTATTTTCTTAATAGTTTACTTAGAGCTGTGTTCACACTTAGGTTTGGTCATTTCTTAAAAAAGGTACAGAGTATAAAAGACTAATGAGGAGAGGGGGAACAAACCTGCTGAGGAGAGGGGGACCAAACCTGCTGAGGAGAGGGGGACCAAACCTGCTGAGGAGAGGGGGACCAAACCTGCTGAGGAGAGGGGGACCAAACCTGCTGAGGAGAGGGGGACCAAACCTGCTGAGGAGTGGGGGGCCAAACCTGCTGAGGAGAGGGGGACCAAACCTGCTGAGGAGAGGGGGACCAAACCTGCTGAGGAGAGGGGGACCAAACCTGCTGAGGAGAGGGGGACCAAACCTGCTGAGGAGAGGGGGACCAAACCTGCTGAGGAGTGGGGGGCCAAACCTGCTGCGGAGAGGGGGACCAAACCTGCTGAGGAGAGGGGGACCAAACCTGCTGAGGAGTGGGGGACCAAACCTGCTGAGGAGTGGGGGACCAAACCTGCTGAGGAGTGGGGGACCAAACCTGCTGAGGAGTGGGGGACCAAACCTGCTGAGGAGTGGGGGACCAAACCTGCTGAGGAGAGGGGGACCAAACCTGCTGAGGAGTGGGGGACCAAACCTGCTGAGGAGAGGGGGACCAAACCTGCTGAGGAGTGGGGGACCAAACCTGCTGAGGAGAGGGGGACCAAACCTGCTGAGGAGAGGGGGACCAAACCTGCTGAGGAGTGGGGGACCAAACCTGCTGAGGAGTGGGGGACCAAACCTGCTGAGGAGTGGGGGACCAAACCTGCTGAGGAGTGGGGGACCAAACCTGCTGAGGAGTGGGGGACCAAACCTGCTGAGGAGTGGGGGACCAAACCTGCTGAGGAGTGGGGGACCAAACCTGCTGAGGAGTGGGGGACCAAACCTGCTGAGGAGAGGGGGACCAAACCTGCTGAGGAGAGGGGGACCAAACCTGCTGAGGAGAGGGGGACCAAACCTGCTGAGGAGAGGGGGACCAAACCTGCTGAGGAGAGGGGGACCAAACCTGCTGAGGAGAGGGGGACCAAACCTGCTGAGGAGAGGGGGACCAAACCTGCTGAGGAGAGGGGGACCAAACCTGCTGAGGAGAGGGGGACCAAACCTGCTGAGGAGAGGGGGACCAAACCTGCTGAGGTGAGGGGGACCAAACCTGCTGAGGAGAGGGGGACCAAACCTGCTGAGGAGAGGGGGACCAAACCTGCTGAGGAGAGGGGGACCAAACCTGCTGAGGAGAGGGGGACCAAACCTGCTGAGGAGAGGGGGACCAAACCTGCTGAGGAGAGGGGGACCAAACCTGCTGAGGAGAGGGGGACCAAACCTGCTGAGGAGAGGGGGACCAAACCTGCTGAGGAGAGGGGGACCAAACCTGCTGAGGAGAGGGGGACCAAACCTGCTGAGGAGAGGGGGACCAAACCTGCTGAGGAGAGGGGGACCAAACCTGCTGAGGAGAGGGGGACCAAACCTGCTGAGGAGAGGGGGACCAAACCTGCTGAGGAGAGGGGGACCAAACCTGCTGAGGAGAGGGGGACCAAACCTGCTGAGGAGAGGGGGACCAAACCTGCTGAGGAGAGGGGGACCAAACCTGCTGAGGAGAGGGGGACCAAACCTGCTGAGGAGAGGGGGACCAAACCTGCTGAGGAGAGGGGGACCAAACCTGCTGAGGAGAGGGGGACCAAACCTGCTGAGGAGAGGGGGACCAAACCTGCTGAGGAGAGGGGGACCAAACCTGCTGAGGAGAGGGGGACCAAACCTGCTGAGGAGAGGGGGACCAAACCTGCTGAGGAGAGGGGGACCAAACCTGCTGAGGAGAGGGGGACCAAACCTGCTGAGGAGTGGGGGACCAAACCTGCTGAGGAGTGGGGGACCAAACCTGCTGAGGAGTGGGGGACCAAACCTGCTGAGGAGTGGGGGACCAAACCTGCTGAGGAGTGGGGGACCAAACCTGCTGAGGAGTGGGGGACCAAACCTGCTGAGGAGTGGGGGACCAAACCTGCTGAGGAGTGGGGGACCAAACCTGCTGAGGAGTGGGGGACCAAACCTGCTGAGGAGTGGGGGACCAAACCTGCTGAGGAGTGGGGGACCAAACCTGCTGAGGAGTGGGGGACCAAACCTGCTGAGGAGTGGGGGACAAAACCTGCTGAGGAGTGGGGGACCAAACCTGATCCGAATTAGATCTCATGCATACAGAAGCAGAGGGGTCCCATTGATTTTTATTGGGTCTGTCTGTGTCCGTTTTTACTGCATCTTTTAGAATTTTTCCTTCCGTACTAAAACCTGACACTTATCGGAAGCCAGAGGGACTCAATCATAATCAATGGGACCTCTCTGCTTCTGTTTACATTATGCAACGGACCGACTTGTGACATTATTTCACTTGACTGTTCCTTAAAACAGAATAGAAGTGAGAACACAGTCTTATATATCAAGTTTAAAATGCTAAAATCTTCGGATGCAATCAAGCATTGTCCTAAAACGAAATCAGGTGTAGTTTATTTCACTTTATGCAATAGCGTACCGCCAATGGCTACAGACCATACGGCCACTATGGGCTTTGTGAGCCGAGAAAACCCAGTACCACGGCCGGCTCCAAGATTTCACTTTATGCACTGGCATACCACCAATGCCGGCACAACACGCAACTGCTATGAACCTTGTGAGCGGAGGGAACCCAGTGCCACAGCCAGCACCAAGATTTCACCTTATGCACTGGCGTAGTGCCAACAGTGACAGACAAAGCAGCCACTATGGACCTCATGAGCCGAGGGAGCCTACTGGCAGTGCCACAGCCAGCACCAAGATTTCACCTTATGCACTGGCGTACTGCCAACAGTGACAGACAAAGCGGCCACTATGGACCTCATGAGCCGAGGGAGCCTACTGGCAGTGCCACAGCCAGCACCAAGATTTCACCTTATGCACTGGCGTACTGCCAACAGTGACAGACAAAGCGGCCACTATGGACCTCATGAGCCGAGGGAGCCTACTGGCAGTGCCACAGCCGGCACCAAGATTTCACCTTATGCACTGGTGTACTGCCAACAGTGACAGACAAAGCGGCCGCTATGGACCTCATGAGCCGAGGGAGCCTACTGGCAGTGCAGCAGCCGGCACCAAGATTTCACCTTATGCACTGGCGTACTGCCAACAGTGACAGACAAAGCGGCCGCTATGGACCTCATGAGCCGAGGGAGCCTACTGGCAGTACAGCAGCCGGCACCAAGATTTTCACCTTATGCACTGGTGTACTGCCAATGGCAGCAGACCACACGGCCGCTGTGAGCCGAGGGAGCCCGGTGACAGTGACACAACCAGCACCAAGATCTCCTTCTACCACCCGTTCAACTGTATCTGCATCCAGGAGGCCAATACAGTGTAAAGTGATGATGAAAAAGGCAGATGCTCCCTCCTCCATCATTCTCAAATGGCATCTTCTGCTAGAATTTGCTATGAGGCCCCATGATTTGTGTACACCCCTGACCTTGTGCATTGCAAACGGGGAAACTTGTGTATCGAATGCATTGTGCATGTTAAAGGGGATCTGAGAGTGGAATCCCAGGCAGCGTGAATCATAGAGCGG
The DNA here is from genome assembly GCF_048569485.1 of Anomaloglossus baeobatrachus. NCBI lineage: Eukaryota > Metazoa > Chordata > Amphibia > Anura > Aromobatidae > Anomaloglossus > Anomaloglossus baeobatrachus. The sequence continues at coordinate 45,965,897 of NC_134364.1, read as the reverse complement.
CTCCAGTATTACTGCAACTGGGTATGATTTCCTGATAAAAGCGAAGGTAGAAACAAAATGAGCCCATAGCCTGCTGTAAAATAATATTACATATACAGTGCATAAGTGTTCTCAATTCACACTGTTTATTATTTTAAAAAAGCGTAAAGCCATCCCACCGTTACAAGGTGTACCCAACCGGGATGGTCCCGAATCTAGTATTAAAAATCTTGGCTTCCCATGTATAGGAGTCCGTACGGTCTGACCCCGGCCTCCTCTGCCTCCATCTATATTGAGGTCGTTTGACACCAGTTGAGGTTTTAATATTAGAGTAGGGACTATCCTGATTGGTGTATGTACCGCCCCACGCTCGGCTGCAGCCGAGCCGCTCGGGTCCGGGCTCGCTGGTAGGTGGCTCGAGCGCTTCCGGACCCGGGGGCCCCGTGGTCACTTCGATCTGAAAGGGGGGCTGGCGGTTTAGGGGACGTAGGTGTATGGCCAGTGCCGTGGTTAAGTTCGTGACGCCACCCACGGGATGTGGTGAAGGTGTAGACACCACCGCTGCAGTTACGGGGCACCCGGGGAAGATGTTTATGCAGCAAGATGTTAACCCCTCTGTGGGCAGGGATGGTGGCCCCGGGACCCGTTGGGTGTTGTGTGGTTGGGCGGTGCAGGGAGCTGCGCAGCCGGAGGGCACTGTTGTACTCATGATTAGTAACACACACAAGTCTCTGGTAAAACAAGTTGATGGTGGTCGGTGCCCGCAGCCGGCTGAGTCAGGTCCCCCACTTGTTTGGTGGTCTCTGCCTTTTTCCTGCATCGTGTTATGTATCTGTAGACTGCCTGCGCTTCAGCTCCCCGGCTTTGTTGATGTTGGGAGAGCCCTTTGCCCGCAGACACTGGCCCGTGAGATCTCTCTGCCTGTGTAGTGGCTTTCTATCCCCCTCGTTGGGCTGTTGTCTTCAGTCGGGACTTTGAGTGGGAAAGGACCTATAGTCCAGACCGCAATCCGTTAATTAACTCGGTCCAGTGGCTTCTGGACCTCGTTCCAGGGTCCGAGTACCCCCCCTTTGTGCTCCGGTTTCCGAGTCTGTTCCCCGGGTCGGTACTGGCGGGCCACTACCCTATTCCGGTCCACCACGGTTCCACCGAGCAGTCTTCCCGGCTCCTGCAGGCTGAGGCCACCGCTTGCCTCCTAGCCAAAGGTGCCCAGGCTCCAACCCTGGCACTTGTCAGTCTGCTGCAGGCCTGTCACACAGGCCTGACCTCCACTGAACTCTCAAACTGATCTGTTCACTTCTTCCTGCCTCAGACCCTCTGAACTCCTTGGTGGGCATGGCCAACTACCTGGCTCCGCCCCCTGGTGTGTCCATCAAACACTGAGAGAGGTGACTAGGTTTTAATGGTTGGCTGATGACACCTTTTTAGGGGACAGGTGTTGTGTGGGGCACTATCTGTGACTACCTGGATAGTCCAGGGCGTCACAGGTACACCTGGTTACTGTGTGTATTAAGTACTCAGTTATATGTAATATTACTTTATTTTTTTATAGCGGAGCATGTGCTCATTTTGTTTCTTTGTTTTTGGATCTTATCTGGCCTCTGTGTGAACATGTGTCTATGCAGGGTATGTATACCAACCTTCGTGAATGTTTTGCTCCAAAACGCTGGGGCGTTTAAGAGAAATCATACTTTGTAAAGCTGACCAAAGACTGTGACTACAGTGAGTGACTAGTCCCTAGAGGCCACTCCCCGCCCCTTACCCTTGACTGACAGATCTTGAGAGCGTCTTCAAAGTGAACCTGTCAGGTGCAATGTGCACCCAGAACCATGAGCAGTTCTGGCTGCGTATCTCTAATCCCTGATTAACCGTCCCTGTATACACTAGCATAGATAAAGATCTTTAGAAAAAGTATTTCTAAAGATCTTTTACCATATGCTAATGAGCGAGGGCACTAGCCCCCTGGGTGTTAGTTCCCCGGCCAGTCGCCCCCATTAGCATGTTAGTACGCCCCTGTGGGCGTACTAACATGCTAATGAATGCGCAGTGTCACAGGATGATCTCACCTCTCCGCCGCCATCATTGGATTTCGGCTCAGTGCGCATGCCCCAGGAGTTTGGGTCATGCGCACTACTTCAGTTTGAAGCCAGGACGTGTACACCAGGCTTCATAGTGCGCATGATCCAAACTCCGGGTCATGCGCACTGAGCCGAAATCCCCCATCAGGCGGCGGAGAGGTGAGAGCATCCTGTGACGCTGCATATTCATTAGCATGTTAGCATGCCCACAGGGGTGTACTAGCATGCTAATGGGGGAAACTGGCCAGGGAATGAACACCCTGGGGACTAGTCCCCTCGCTCGTTAACATACGATTATAATATCTTTTGAAATACATTTTCTACAGATCCCTTTATCTATGCTAGTGTATACAGGGACAGTTAGGCAGGGATTAGCAATATACACCCAGAACTGCTCGTGGTTCTGGGTGCATATTGCATCTGACAGGCTCACTTAAATTTCTGTGTGGATTTTACCTTTCAGCATTCCTAAAATCTTACACACTTTCCTACTGCTGCAGGTTTTATAAAGATCGTTTTATAGCAGCTTTGAGTCTAAATGTTCGAGGGTCCTGCAGGTATAAATACTACATAGTTTGTGGTATGCTCCAAAGCTCCCCCTAGTGGTTGCGGCAGATAGTAGAAATTATTTTAAAAAAAAAGGAGCTCCAAAAAAAGCTAGGTCTCATTCGGCGTCAGACTCTGTTCACACTGCAGAGTCTGACAGGTAACCTGATGTCTCTTAGTTATTCAGCCAGAGCCGGGCATCAGCTGTTTTATGTTCACTGCTCATCAGTCCAGCAGGAGTTAATCCCTGCTGGCTTGTGAACTGCTGCTATGAGCTCAGGTTTCTAATGACCACTCACAGCTGCCTCAACCCCTTTTATAAGGTTCTGGTTCCTCATCGCCGATAATAGCTCCATCGATTTTAGCCTTGGTGTGTGATCCAGTTACTGGTGATCTGCTGTATTATCTTGTGTGGTTTGGAAATATCCCTGTTGTTCGTTTATTTCCTCCTGTATCCTTTTTCTTCCTGTGCACTTGTTGTCTCTCCCCTATGTTAGTTTGCAGTGTGTATGTGTTGTGTATGTGTTTTGGTTCTCCCCTGTCTGCGTTATTTGTGGACTTTGATACTTTGGTGCCGGTACTCCCCAGGGGTGGCTCAGAGGGGCTGTTAGACCAGGTTACGGGCAAGAGTTAGTGTCACACAGGTGGTACAGACCTCGCTACCATCGAGCCTACCTCTGGGATAAGGGGCAGCGTAGGATCCCCAGTCTGAGGGCTAGTTTAGGTGCCCCTGCTCAGTCACCCATCATTTTTTTTTTTTTTTTTTACATTTTTCCAGTAAGGATTATCCTTTGTGCGTATGCTTAAATACATACATCATACAGACATCCTGTTTGGAAATTCTCCGGTCCTTGGATTTTTACCCCGTCGGTGGACATTACTGCCGACTTTCTAGGAATTCTGATTACAGATGCATCAGGATTAGGAGGATTAGTGTGAATAGACCTGTATAGCAGTTTTATTGCACTTGGCACTTAATAAGCAGCAATGATTGACAATTATATGCTGCGCCAAGCCGGTGTCACATGGGCGTCGCGCTTTATTTAGAGCAGCAGGGTGGCCCTGCACCTTTTCTTTGCATCATTTAGTCTATTCTGCTTGTATTCTAATATTGTAGCGTTCTCACCCATGGGGGTTACTGGGATGGTAAGATGTAATATAGGTAGGTTACTATGGTAACCAGCACCTCCACTCGCTTTCTACCATTATGACCTTTTTAATTCCTCACCTTAAAGAGAACCTGTCACAGGTCAAAAGTGGCCAATTTTGCTCTTATTTCATTCCCGCTGTTCCTCTACATATTCATTTTATTTTTTTTTTAAAGGGAATCTGTCACCTAATTCGGCCCCTATAACCTGCAGCCACCACCAGTGAGCTCTTATATACATTATTCAAGAATACTGTATATAAGGGCACACGCTGCTCTGTAGAACGTAAAAAACACCTTTATAATACTCACTTAGGGGCAGGCCGATCCAATGGGTGTCGCTGCTTTCCGATTCGGCGCCTCCTCAATCTTCTAAGATCGTCGTCCTCCTGCCCAGCCCCGTGTGGATTACGCATCCTACATCATCCACACAGAGGCCTCCATTGTGCTCCTGTGCAGGCACACTTTGATCTTCCCTACTGAGGGCAGAGCACTGTACTGTAGTGCGCATGCGTGGGCGGTCTTTCACCTTTCCTCGCGCCTGTGCATCACAGTACTTTGATCTGCCCTCAGCAGGGCAGATCAAAGCGCACCTGCGCAGGACCGCAATGCCGGCCTGTGTGGCTGATGTAGGACTCGTCATCCATACTGGTCTTGGTAGAAGGTGGACAGCCATCGCAGCAGGGAGGAGGCGCCGGATGGGAGGGAGGAGACGCATTGGACCGGACCACCCTCAAGATGAATATTATAAAAGTGTTTTTTACATTCTACAGCGCGGCCTGGGCTCTTATATACAGTATTCTGGAATGCTGTATATAAGGGCACACTGGTGGTAGCTGCAGCTTGTAGTCACCAAATCTGGTGACAGGTTCCCTTTAAAGACTAAGAATTAGCACTAAATAAAAATAATAGTTTTCATAGTGGCATTGAGAGTCCAAATTCGGTGAAAATTATTATTTTTTTTTTTTCTCAGGCTAGTTTCACACTTGTGTTGGACGGGAGCCGTAGCATTGCGTTGTGTGACGCATGCAACGGATGCGTTGCATATAGTGGCACAACAGATGCTACGGATCGTACAAAAGAACGCAATCCGTTATAGGTTTTTTTCCTTGACTTTACACATCTGAGCATGCGCAGGTGTGTAAAGACGGATGCGTTAACGGAATCCGTCAAATGACGCATTCTAACGGAATCCGCCACCATAGGCGTCCATTATAAAAACAACGGACGCCGAACGGATTCCTGCAGGTTGCATTTTTTTGACACTCCGCCAAGCGCAGAAAAACGCTACATGCAGCGTTCAATCCGCCCGACGCAGCATCAAAATAACGACGCTGCGTCGTCCAGCGGATGCAACGCAGACACTTGCGTTACAGTGCGTCGTCCATACAACTCTATGGAGAATAGCGCAGTCCGTTGACGGACTGCGCTATTCTCCATAGTGACGGAATGCGCTGAACGCAAGTGTGAAACTAGCCTAAGCCTTCCACTAGAGGTACGGGTGCGTGGAAATCATCGGATGATATCCGAGTGCAGTGCAATTCAGAATGGAGAAGATGGAGAAATGTTGTTTTCCATCCTCTCACCTATGATAAGATTCTCTCATCTGAGATCAGATCAATCTAACCTGAAACGCTGATCATCAGAGTAATGCTATGAGGGAGAAGCATCGGAAGGGGTTTTCTCCAAGAAAAAACGGGAAGAGGGTAATCATACAGTATGTGTTCACATCAGTGGATGGGGCATGTAAATGACCGCTGCTGCTGATCCACAGGCTCAAAAAGCCAATGAATGGACAGAATGACGATGGTCAAAGAACGTGATTTATGTCAACGCGTTTTGAACCTGCTTCACTTCATCAGAAAAGAATTACCACCATTTAGGTCCGAATGCGGTCCCACAAAATATCAGATCACATTTGGATCAATATTAAGGACTGATTACAATCTCCCTCCGCAAATCAGATCACACTCGACCATGCAAGTCAGTGGATCCGTCAAAAAAAATTGGACCGCACTCTGATTATATTTGAGTGCACTCCTCCTTGTGTCAAGCCATGAAAATCGAAGATTAAAAAAATAATAATTTTTAGTCTCCACATCCCAAAAAAATGGATTCTAGTCTGATCATAGGCAAATATGTTGCGTTCAGATCCTGGTCCTTAGGTTGGTGTCACTCGTCCAAAATTCATGATTGAAGAGAAGCTGACCGACACTTGTGTAAGACTATGTGCGCACACTGCAGTTTTGCTCCT
>NC_134364.1:45919893-45954893 GCF_048569485.1 Anomaloglossus baeobatrachus | reverse complement strand
TTGCTCTAGGAGCATGTTAATGACTATGTGATGTGTGTGCTGCCTCCCATGTGTTATAATCACACGCCTGATCCGGGGCATGTATACCAGTGCAGAGGCTGTCATTGGGAGAGAACTGCCTTGTCATGTGTTTGCATTTCTCCATCCACCTTGGTGTCCCAGCTCTCTCTGCATAGCTCCATCATGCGGGCTCGCTGGCCCCGGAGGCTTTCCTTCCATGGGCTGGCTAGCCGGGGCCATCCAATGACGACTGCGCTATTCAGATAGGGAGGAGGGATTCCCTATTGCTTCAATGAGCAGCCACAGCTGTGTCACTTGGTGTGTCGCTGCAAGAGGGAAAGACTGGGGAGGAAAACCTTACCCTGATTTTATTTTTTCATTATTGTTATATCTTTATTTTTTGGGGGACTTAAAATGAGATTAAGTTGAAAATGGGAAATGGCTGAAAAATTCCTATAGGCGATTTTGTTGGTATATTATTGGAATGGCCATTTACGTACGGACGATACGGAAATGTAACCTGGCGAGCTAGGCTGTGTCCTCCGAGCAGGTAAGGCGTCATTTATTCCTAGCTGCGGATGTTAACCGTTTAGTACACCGTGCTGGGAGAGACGGAGGGGATGGGGAAAAGGGGAGGGGGTCGTACATTTTCCGTCATGTCCAGGTGTTTATGTACATGCATCTGCATGCAGAATAAACAGAATAGGGGCACATTTTCTTATCAACTGAAAATGGCAAAAATCTGCAGAAAAAAATAATCAAATTTAGATTTGCAAGCAGTTTTTTTTTTTTTAATTATTATTATTTTGGGTGTACAAACATATTTAGGACCCCAGAAGGTTAAGGACACAGGAGCATCTGAAACGTGCAGCTTGTTGCCCCCCCCCCATTAACGCTGACGTTTCCTTCACCATGGACCTTTTTTAATCATCAGTTATTTGTGGATTTGTTTTTTATTATATTTTTTTCAGTAAAGATTTTGATTTTTCGGTCCATTTTGGAAGGGTATTTTTACCCTTGAAGTATAAATATTATTAATAATACTAATAATCATATATAAGTATATATATATATATGTATATATATATATGTGTGTGTGTATAATATATATATATATATATATATATATATATATATATATATATATAATGTGTATGTATGTATGTATATATATATATATATATATATATATATATATATATGTGTGTATGTATGTATATGTATGTATGTATATGTATGTATATATATATATAATATTTATTTTTTATTTATGGATGTTGTATGATATATTAAACACCTATATGCCATGCTCTTTAGATATGGGATTCCCCCAAGCGATCAGCTATTTACGGTTCTCATGGCAAGCTGTAAATTTCTTCAGTAGAACTCTACTTTTAATGTAATGGTGATTTTTATATTTTATATGTATTATTATTATACATTTATTAATGTATTTTTATATATTGTATTTTATTTTTTTATATTTTTATGTATTTTTTTATTTTACAGATTTTTTTATTATATATTTTGTATTTTCTTTTTTCATGATTTTTTTTTTCTTTTTTTTCTTATTTTAATTTATCATATCTCTTTATAATTGCCCTCTTCCTTCTCTCACTCGTTACCAACCGTCCTGTGGTAGATGAGGAGCTGTGCCTATAATTTTGTAGGCCGGAGCAGGAAGTCTGTTACCATGGAGATTATAGTGGATCTGTCTTGTAACGCCGCATGGATGGAGTAACTGTTTTTTTTGTAGGTTTTTTTTTTGTGCCGTAAGAAGATTTTCAACAGGTCCCCGCACCAAATTAATTAGAGCCCTAACTGGGGGAACTCATTACTCACACTAGCCTGTAGCAATGGCGCAGATTGTCTCAAGGGATTAACAATAAACCAGTAAGGAGCGAGTGGGAAACCTAGCAACCGATACCTCTCATTCAATAAATCATGATTAAAGAGCAAAAAAAAAGAATGTTTTTTTTTTTTTTTTTCTTCCTCCGCCAGAGCCTCGGCCATTCTAATAATACCATCCTTGTACTAGCGCTCAGTCTGAGGAACAGTGCAAATTTTACAATAATCTCAAGCCGTCATTTCATGGTAATGTGTAATCACAAATAATCCTTTATACCAAAAACGGTGCCATTTTTTCCATCTGGCATTGCAGCTTAGCACCATTGACCAGTATGGATGTATGAAAAATAAACATGTTTTTTCATGTGGACGTATAAGCCCTTTTAAGTGGCGTTGCTTTCTAATATAATAGCTGACTTCCTAATTTGCAAAGATATTAGGGCTTTTCGAATATTCTTCAAAATCAATGTCGTTACGCAGGGGTTCCATAGTCTGAGTTGCTGTGTAGAAGAAATAATGTAGATAATGACAGGTTTATCGTAGGAAAATAAAACTCTGCTTAGATGGTTCCATTCTTCTACCGTAGGAATTGCCCATGGAACATAACAGTCTGCTTTGGACATTGGGTGTTGGGGGGGTTTAAGAAGGGTTCTGCTTCCGGAACTATTAAAGGGTATTCTGCTTCCGGGACTTTCAATTATCCACTACAATCCTTAGTGGAACCTAGAATCAAGTCATTCCTTCCCTGTAGCGCCAAGAAAAGCAGAATTGGAGCATTGGGGTCTGTTCCTATTCACGGGTTTTCTGTCTGGATTTTCCAAGCAAGGGTGTGTTATACGCTACATGATATTTTTGGAAAATCTTCACGCCATGGAGAAAATCTACAGAGTAAATTGACATGCTGAGTGGTTTTAAAACATTACGTGGAATCGTTGGTTCCCGGGAACATAACCTTTCACGGTTTCCATCAAAATCAATAGGAGTTGCCGAGAGTTTCATCTGTCGTTGCGTCCCTGGTTTCTCTGTCTTTTGGGGGGTTGTTTGCCGGGGGGGAAGGGGGGGTGAAAAGGGCAACACTATGTATGTATGTGTCTTATATTTATATATATATATATATATATATATAGATAGATAGATAGATAGATAGATAGATAGATAGATAGATAGATATTAGACATGGCTGTAATGATGCTGATGTACTGATTACATTGATACCTTTAGTGAAGAAATCCACTTTATGGTTCTTTAATGACTGTTTGAAGTTTTTTGCTAATTAGATTTCGGTGCACAGGGGCCGGACTGTTCTTCTCCTCCCTGTCTGTGATTACCCAGCCCCTTCCCCTGCCTTCAGTCTGTGAATGAACAGTCACTGCTGAGATTTTGTATAGAGGAGCAAGGTCTTTCACAGACTGGAGGCAGCCGAGGAATCACAGACAGGGAGGAGAAGACCCAGTCCACAGTCCGGCCCCTATGCACCGAAATCTAATTAGCCGGAAACATTAAATGGTGATTTAAAGAAGAAAAACAAAACAGATTTCTTCACTAAAGGTATCAATTTTATCTGTATTAAAGCACCATTATAGCCATATCTTTACTTTGCATTACAGAATGGTGCCGACAGGTTCTATTTAATGAAGATCTCCCAAATGGATACCGAGTGGACCATAACTATATATATATATATATATATATATATATATATATATATATATATATATATATATATATATATACACACGCACACATATACATACATTTTTAAATATATATATTACACATATACACACATACATATATACACACACATTATATTATATATATAAAATGTGTATGTATGTGTGACTGTGTGTATATATATATATATAATATATAGCTTTTCTGTGCAAAACTTTTAGCTTTTCTGTGATAATGTGCAAACAATGAAACTCCAAATACGAATATGAACACCGCCTTCAATTTCAGTAGAGTGCTGTCTCTTGAACTTTATTTTTATATATTTTGTGGATAATTTAAATCTCTATATAATGTTAATCAGAACTGCCTGATCAGGGTTGGATTTCCCATCAGGTCAACCTAGGCCATGTTCTAGATGTGCTCTGTGATAGTCATTGTGAAAGATGAGAGTGCAGCGCCGGCTCTCTGCTTCTATCTCCACCACCACTGTAGCTTCTGTGACAGAAGACGTCGTAAGGGGTGAGTAACACCAGCAACAGAGATAGGGGGCACAAAAATGTGCTTTGGCCTAGAGTGTAGTCATGTGGAAATCCAACCTTGTGCTTGATGGATATCAGCTCCGTCCCTAGGCAATGGAGTACTGAGGAAGACTTCTTTAAACTTTCCATTTAAACATTAGTAATAGGGGGTGGTATCTGAAGTCCCAGATTGATCATATTGCTATTTGTAAAAGGTAGCCATGGGATGGAAAAAATATTGAACCCAATTATGATGAACCTCATTAATTAACAATGAATTTAATCCTACAGAATTATTTTGACCACTTTGATACAATTTCCATGCACAGATCCATTATTGGAGGTGCACATGAGGCCTCCGAATTATTTACTGCTTTAAATCCGGTTGTGTAGTGTAAGATAAACATGGAAAAAAAATCTTTTGTGACAATACAGCATGTGCCGAAGGGAATCCCGAGTCTTAATGGGATTGGTTTCCATGGTAGACAACACAAAACAGTGTCTAGAGACTCAGGGTGGAGTGAGAATGATTCTTTTCCTGTAATCCCCAGGTGAAGAAACTGTCAAAGAATAAGGGAGCGGGCGCCTTCTCTTCCAGTATTGCAGAATATCTTGTATCAAGTCACACTGCTAACTTTTGGCAGTATGCCCGATTCTTTACCAAAGCTAGACAGTTGGGTCATCGAGGTAGGACTCTCGGCATGCTCACACACCAGGCTCACATCACCGACGCTCAGGTGCACATAGACCATTGGTAACTGTGCTGCATCTGTCCTTCCTTGGGCCCTTTATTTAATTTTTTTTTAAATTGGGAATTGTGATCCTCAAGCCAAAATGTTCCAAAAATGCCAGATTTTGTACACCTTCTGAGTTTTATCATATCGTGTTTCTCCAAAAATAAGACACGGTCATATCGTTTTTGCCTTGAAAAAAGCACTAAGGCTTATTTTCCGGTACGGCTTATTTTCACACGGTTGGTGGTAAGTTTACCACCCACCCCTCAATAAAAAAGCAGACCCCCCCCCACCCCCCCGCCTTCCTAGGAAAATCATTCTTACCAGACCCCAGATGTTGCGTGGTTCCCAGGTCTTCCTGCGATCTTCAGCAGACGTTCCCAGCAGGTATGCTCCACGCGGTCTTCCCCTGCTTCTAGCCGACACACTCGCATACATCCTATCGTGCGCATACACACTCGTACTCATACATACACATCAGATCGCTCACACACTTACCACGTCTAGTGATACCAATTTGCTTCCAGCCGGCAGGGGAAGATGGGACACAGTTCAGTGGATCGCAAAGATCTGCCATTGAATGCATCAATGTGTTCCACTGCAGGGCCTTCATACGTTCCCCTGCAGGTCCTCGTGCCCCACTCCATTGCGTTTCAGGTTATCCTGCCAGCCAGAAACAATCGGTATCACCAGATATGGTGAGTGTGGGTGTGTGAGCTTTTGTGAGTGGGTGTGCAATCTCTTGTGAGTGGGTGTGCGATCTCTTGTGAGTGGGTGTGCGATCTCTTGTGAGTGGGTGTGCGATCTCTTGTGAGTGGGTGTGCGATCTTTTGTGAGTGGGTGTGCGATCTTTTGTGAGTGGGTGTGCGATCTTTTGTGAGTGGGTGTGCGATCTCTTGTGAGTGGGTGTGCGATATTTTGTGAGTGGGTGTGCGATCTTTTGTGAGTGGGTGTGCGATCTTTTGTGAGTGGGTGTGCGATCTTTTGTGAGTGGGTGTGCGATCTTTTGTGAGTGGGTGTGCGATCTTTTGTGAGTGGGTGTGCGATCTCTTGTGAGTGGGTGTGCGATATTTTGAGTGGGCGTGCGATCTCTTGTGAGTGGGGGTGCGATCTCTTGTGAGTGGGGGTGCGATCTCTTGTGAGTGGGGGTGCGATCTCTTGTGAGTGGGGGTGCGATCTCTTGTGAGTGGGGGTGCGATCTCTTGTGAGTGGGCGTGCGATCTCTTGTGAGTGGGCGTGCGATCTCTTGTGAGTGGGCGTGCGATCTCTTGTGAGTGGGTGTGCGATCTCTTGTGAGTGGGCGTGCGATCTCTTGTGAGTGGGCGTGCGATCTCTTGTGAGTGGGCGTGCGATCTCTTGTGAGTGGGCGTGCGATCTCTTGTGAGTGGGCGTGCGATCTCTTGTGAGTGGGCGTGCGATCTCTTGTGAGTGGGTGTGCGATCTCTTGTGAGTGGGTGTGCGATCTCTTGTGAGTGGGTGTGCGATCTCTTTTGAGTGGGCGTGCGATCTCTTTTGAGTGGGCGTGCGATCTCTTGTGAGTGGGCGTGCGATCTCTTGTGAGTGGGTGTGCGATCTCTTGTGAGTGGGTGTGCGATCTGATGTGTGTGTGTGTGTGTCTTTGTGATCTGATGTGTGTCGGTGTATGTTCCACCGCGGGTCCTTTTATTCGTTACCCGTTTGGGGTCTGGTGACTTTTACGGGGTTTTCTCTCTTCTGTCTTTTTGGGAGGGGGTGTCTGCTTTCTATAATGAAGTGTCCTGCAGAATCTTTAACTTTTTTAGCTGCAGGGACACTTCATTATTGAACCGTGACTGGGGCTTATTTTCGGGTAGGGTTTATATTGAAGCCTTACGCCGAAAATGCTGAAAATTCCTGCGAAAGCTTATTTTATGGGCAGGGCTTATTTTTTGAAAAACACGGTAGTTCTAATGATCCTGTAAATGCATCTCCAAGATCAGGCATCCATTGCACATTTCATGGCTTGCACATTTGCTGCCCAATGGAAGATTTTTAGGGGCTCATGGACCAAGTTTGGGGTATCTGATTCTGGCCTTTTTCACCAAATATCTAGCAATACAGTGTGGGTCAGGTTATGGAACTTTCTTATACAAGGCACACTTGAGTAAAAAAAAAAAAAAAAATCCAGTGAAATTCCAAGTCAAGAAAATATCCTGAAATTTCTGCAATTTCCTGGTTTGATCATATGAGCAGTCACATGGCTACGATACCGGCCCGGAAGAAAGGACTCTTTGTGTTACCTTGGTGTTCAGCAGACCTCAAATAGCCATGTAAAAACCATGCAAACAAGTCCTTGCCCTGTTCTGCAGCAACAGGATGGGCGAGTCCAGAGGAAGTGTTACCACTCATTCGGGAGACTGAAAGTAATGTTTAGCTGTGAGATTCCTGCTAATGACACATTTTGAATCATGAGCGTCTTATGATGACATTAGAAGAGACTATAAAGAGCCTTTTACTCATGGCATGTACAGAAATGAGCAGGAGTGATGTCCCGAGACATATGCATGTGACCGTGACCCCTAGGGAACTGAAATTGCCGATAAACCCCTTCTGAAATCCAACTTTTGCACAAATAGTGTCACGCTAGGTACGGTGAAGTAGAAAAGAAAGAGAAACACTGTCTAGGGAAGGGTGGAGATGAGATGGTGACCCCTGATCAAACCTACTTCTGGTCCCTGGGGTACCTCACCACCCTAGATAGGTTCTGTACATAGGTGCCGAGCTGGATACCTGACCTGAGGTATCCCTAGTGCTGGGCCCTAAATAGGGAACAGATGGGATGAGCTCTTTTGTCATCCCCACTAAATGCTAAAGATGACAACAAGGAGGACACGCAGGGGGTAGCATGAACTACTTATCCACAGATGACTCAGGTAGAAGTTCAGTAAAGTAACAGCAGCGATACCACAAATGAGTGCAAGCCACCTGCTTGCAACCAGAGCTTGAATGAACTGAAAAATATCACCAGTACCAGTCCAGGGAAGATGGGAGTATTTAAACACATGGCGAATACTGATAATAAGCAGCTGGATGGAAGGAGAGATTGGCTGGGTCTTACAGGGGAAAAGATACGAACCCAGCTAGAAAGCTACCTATTACAATGAATACGAACGCAGGAACGATAGAAAGTCAGGGAGTTTTTTGTGCAGCCAAACGCCGTGACCTTCTATTGCCAGAAACCACATGACTGTCTGACACGCATGACAAATAGATGCTTACCTGGAAGACAAAAGTTGCCGAAATTCTATTCTAGATGGACAAATGTTAAAGCCAACTGGTCCATCATTATAGTATCTAGCCTATTTCATTGGTTATTGTGACAGTGGTCACGTCGTCTTCCTCATCTGCTGTCTTTGCAGACTGTTCTTCAGAGCCCGATCGCTATTTTGTACAGAAATGGGCTATTTTCACCTTCTGTAATTGTCCACCAATGCTTGTTGATACACTTTTCAATAATGTATTTGCCTGTGCTCCTGAGCGCCATTCTAACCTACAAAGCCATTTCTTTAATTAGTTAGAGTGACCTCTCCATTGATCGATCCCGTTCTGAAATGGACTTCAGTACTCCGCTCTGGTAATGAGTTCATAGAGCTAGGAGTTTTAGGGCCATTAGAAAACCTTTTAATGCAAACCAAGCTATTTCTTCTTCTTCTGTATTTTTCTAAATGAAGAATTATAGCCTTTGCTTTTGTGTCCGGTTGTCTAGCGCTATTTGGATGGCTCCTTTTGTGTTGAATACTGTCTTTCCCTTAAGATATTGTCAAAAAGATGGTCTTAAAAACCGCACTTGTGAGTCCATCTCAAAGACCGGTATGGCTACTTTTCCTCCTGTATGACTTCACTCTGGTTTTGACTCAAAAAAATGTATGCGTAAGACTTAAATGGTTCTAATTGTAGAGACCCCCACCAATTGCCAAAATGGATGATTTGTGTCCTATATATAAATAGCGTGATAGTTGTACGTATTCTCTGCCACTACATTTACTTTCTATTGAACATGAACCAAAAAAATCAGCTCACCCCTAGTATGTTGAGCACTCATGGCTTACATAGACATCTGCTTAGATTGTAAACCTAGAAAAAGCCCACCAGTGTAGAGACAATCCCATAAGACTTAACATTTATTCCATGATGGTTAAAGCTGTCTCCCTTATCCGCTCAGTCAAGTTCGACTCTCGGTCGTTCTAGGCACTTCTATCCCACATTGCCTCTTTCAGTTTGCCAGTGTTCATTTTCATGGTGCTCTTGATGGCTTCGATCCAGTGGGTTCTTGGCCGTCCTCTTCTTCATCTTCTCCTCCTCTAACTGACCGATCCCAGCATTGCGTCTTTCTCCAACTACTGTGTTACGGTTGCTGCGAGCACTGGAGACTATGTCCAGATTTCTTGCTACTGCACATGTGCGAGCGCTGGAGACTATGTCCAGATTTCTTGCTACTGCACATGTGCGAGCACTGGAGACTAAGTCCTATCTTGGAGCCATTGCACATGTGCGGGTGACATCATCGCTGACACGAGGTCACATGTCTCTGACACCTTCTATGCCGATTGGTCGCTGGTCATGTGCTTGTGATGCCTTGCTCGGTGATAGGCCAGCATGACGTCACTCTGTCATTCTGGCAGCGGATTGGCTCTGGTGTCCTCCATCTTGGATGAGGCACAGAGTCTATATAAGACCCTGACACACGCCACATGGCGCTCAGTCCTCTTGATTCATGCATAAGAGTAGACGCTCTGTGCGCGTTCCTCTAGGCATTCCTCTGTCTGCTAGGTGAGCGCTACCGGCAGGGTAGCGTTCTTATACCTTACAGCTTCAGCTGCTGTCCATATCCTTACCTCTTAGGGGAGCGGACATAGGCAGGTGCCTGAGGCACATGGTCTGGCTGGGCCTTGTGGTTCGACTCGTAGGTGGACGTTGCCGCTAGGGTAACGTTCCTTATACTGCGTCTGGCAGTTGTTCGTATCCTCGCACACTAGGGGAGCAAACAGAGGTGGGAGCTTTGTGCGGCTTCCGCTGCTGTTCATCTCTTTTGCACCACTAGAAGAGCGGACCTAGGCAGGTGCCATATCTAGTGGTTCGTGTCCTCGCACACTAGTGGAGTGAACGCAGGTAGGAGCTTTGTGCGGCTTACGCTGCTGTTCGTCTCTTGCACCACTAGAAGAGCGGACCTAGGTAGGTGCCATTTCGCACACATTGCCTTTGCCTCTGTGATTATTAACAGAGACCATTCCACACACCCTCCAAGTAAGGGAGGAATTGCTTTACTTACTTATTATATCCTTCTATGAGTTAACAGAGGTATTGGTATTGCACTCTGCCATAGTCTGCAGCAGAGTCTTTGCACGGTGGACCCTGACTGTCTGATACTCCTTTAGGTTATCAGACAGCCCCCCGTAACATACTGACTCCACATAAAGGGGCTACAATAAGTTATTTTTTGTTTGGTTATATTAGCTTCCACAACAATTTTGGTTTGACTTGGTCCAAGATGTCTCCGTTGGGGATCCTTGCTGTACATGGAGTCCATAGAGGTCTCCTCCAGAACAAAGTTCAAAACTATATCAAAAAGATACAGAAGCCCAAGAGCTGACCTACATGTTTCTCTCAGGTTATGCCTAATTAATGGTTAACGGTGAAGGTATTCAACTTCTCGGTCTGTTGGACATGGTCAAGTGCGACATTGTGCTATCTGACAGATCTACAAAATGTGAATGTAACTCCAGTGCAAAAGTACAGCCTCTGCACCGTTCACACAAGTCCTGCTTTCTGGCTGTTGGTGGGAGTCTTTGTGGTTGACTTTCCTTCACTCGAGGATCAGTTCAACCAATATCTAAATACCCTGGTCAATGGCCAATGACCCTGGTACCACCACTGGCATTCAGCATCGAGGGCACATGAATGCCGCACCATCCCCCTCTATGACCATACTATAGAGCATCTCAGTATCTCGTATACCTCCTGATTTTTGTTTATTTTTTTTGTCCAACTTATATTAAGGAGGGCAGTTGGGCGGCTCCAGCTTTCATTAAAGGGGTGGTTCACCCATATTTTTTATTGTCTAGATGGATATTATATTGAGAAACAATGTTTCTCTCAAATACCTTATGTTGGCAATAGTGCCTGTGAGAGGAGCTATTGCAGACTGCTGTTCCCCGGTCCGTGACCTCGGGGATCCGGTGACGTCTCGTCAAATTCCTGACACCGCGGCCGGCCGCAGGGTCTGTGAGTGACTGGGTATTGGGCGGCGTTTCACCGCTCGTCACAGCCCATCAGCTCCCTCCTCCCTCACAGCAAAGCGCAGGATACACGCTGAGCTGTGACAAGCGGTGAAACACAGCCCAATGAGTCAGGAAGACTGGGGCCGGCTGCGGGGATGTGACGTGTCTGGAACTTGACGTGACGTCACGGAGCCCTGTGGTCACGGAGCTCGGAACAGTGATCTGCAATAGCGCCTCTCACAGGCACTATTGCCAACATAAGGTATTTGAGAGAAACATTGTTTTCGCAATATAATATCGATCTAGACAATAAAAAATATGGATGAACCACCCTTTTAAGGTCACTTGCGGAGAGAGTTCTGATGGCGCCCAAAAGCAGGAAGATCGGTAACCAGTTTTGAATTTGATTAGAACTCTTAAATACAGGAGAATCCAAGATGGTATCACGCCATTACAGCATTAATAGTTTATTGAAAACCATTCTTTATTAAATGATCAGTCCCTAAAACTTCTAGATTAACCCAGTATCAGGTCTATTGTCTCCTGGCGCTACCATCGATCAGTATTGACCTGGATGAAAATAAACATTTACGGAGTTTCTTTTCTCCAGGCGTATTCGTTTTCAATAGCTTCTTCTAGGGAATTAGCGCTTTCCATGTTACACGTAATGGACTTTGGCCTCAGCTGTTGGCAGCCAGATGTCCGATTGTAATGAATGATCTGGGGATATCTCTCTTTGTTCCTCTTTACATTTATATATTTTTTCCACGTTTGCGGATGTTCAGTAAAGTGGTGACATTTGAGCTTAAGTGACTCCTGGATCCAAGATGTAATGACCCAACAATTGGGTCATCAGGGATTACCATTCTATACTATATAGGAGATGTTTACCCTCAAGAGACGCAGACTATGGCTACAAACAGAAGAAGAACGTGGGTTCTTTATGCACTATATGCTCATGTGAAATTAATCGTGAATGACCAGGAGAAAATGGACATTGTCTAAGTGCTCGAATTGATGGTGATTCATTCTAGACTATTGGTAGCCTTGTCACGGTCTTACTGGTAGAACTAGACAACAACAGCTGATCATTGATCAATAATGACCTTTAAAGGGGGTTTCCCATCTCCGAAAATGACAACATGTTTCTAGGATATGTCCTCCCTTTCTGATTCATGGGAGTCTGACTACCACATACTCCACTAATCCTGGAAATTTTAGGAGATTTCACTACTCAAGATTTGTAGCCCCTATATAATTTCTTTTCGAAGCAGCACTCCCCACCATCGGCCACCCATCTGAAAGTGGTTGTATATGGTAACTAAAGATGATCTAATCTCCCAAAGTTAATTTCAGGTAGATTTTGCTAAAATCGTCCTACCCATTTTATCAAGTCCAAATAAATTTGTATCCAAATCGAAAGTGTCCCAATTGCCATACCTTATGCTCAAACCCCAAAAGAGTAATGAAAAAAAAGTGTAAATATCCACCTATCCTGGGCCCCCACTTGTCTTACACCTTCACATTTCTCTAGTCCTCTACGATGGTCTTTGGTTGTTTGTCATGTCCATTGCCTTTCTCACATGAGAATGTGAAGCCATAGAGCCAGAGAGGAACTGCCGGAAGAAGCGGACACCGAAGAGCTGCAAAGGTGGCATAACAAAAGTGTGGGTCTAGGAAAAGTGAGGCGTATAATTTCATTATCTTTACCCCCTTTCCAGCCCTGAAAATAATCCAGCAAAATGGCAGGAGGGGGGCCGTGCTGCTGCAAGATTCATGCGAAACAAAATCAAAATGTTTTGGATTCACCAGAATTCAACTTTTTGGGGTAATTCGTAACTAATGTGATTTGCATCTCTTTTTAATACTAGAAATCCCAGAGAGGGGTCATTTAACATTTCTACCTTTTGGAATGGGGGGAGCCCGAAATTTCTGGGACTTTTAGGCCCTGTGCGCACTGGAAAATGGAATTTTCTCAAGAAAATTCCGCAGGTATTCAAAGATTACCGCACCCGTGGTAAAAAACCGCGGCAAACTGCATCCGAAAATCGCATGCGGTTTGCTGCGGTTTTACCGCGGTATTGTTCGCGGTATTGCCGCGGTTTTGCCGCGTGCGGGTTGGGATGTGCTTTATTGCATTCAATGCAATAAAGCACATTAAAAAAAAAAAGTCATTTCACTCTGAGATGGATAGATAAAGAGACAGAAGAATAGATAGAGGGATAGATAGAGGACAGATCGCTGCATTTCCCACGGTCGGCAGGGAGTTCACATTACCGGCCGTGGGAAATGACCGGTAATTACCTCTGCTGTCTGCTGCATTCATTCAGCGCTGTGACAGTCGCGGCTGGATGTAAGCAGCGCAGGACCTGTGGATTATGCCGGAGCTTTGTTTCGGGAGGGGTTAATAAAAGGGTTAACGAGGCTTGTTTGTTTTATTTAAAATAAAGGATTTTTCTGTGTGTTTTTTCACTTTACTTATGGGTTGATCATGTCAGCTGTCTCATAGACGCTGCCATGATCAAGCCTGGAGTTAATGGTGGCGATCTGCCACCATTAACCCCTTGTATTACCCTGACCGCCACTGCTACACGGTGGCAAGAAGAGCCGAGGACACGCCGGTATTGTCGCATAATGGATGCGACAGTGCCGGGGCAGCTGCGGCTGATATTCTCGGCTGTGGGAGGGGGAGTGAGGCGGGGGACATTAACCCTGCCCTTCTCCAGCCTGAGAATACCGGGCCGCCGCTGTGTGCTTACCTCGGCTGGACGGTGAATATACAGCGGAGCCCACGTGCTTTGTTTTCTATATTTCCGTTTGCTTTCTATGTGTGTGTGTTCTGTGTGTGTTCTATGTCTGTGATATGTGTGTGTGTGTGTGTCTGTGTGTTTGTTTACTCTCTGCACGGCTTCCTCTTCCTGTAATGACATCACTTCCCTGCAAAACCGCAGACAAGCGATGTACATTACCGGAGGTAAACCGCGAAATACCGCAGGGAATAACGCAGGAAAACGCAGTGAACCGCACAGAATTTGCTGCCTGCGTTATTCCCTGCGGGATTTCATGATTAACATTGGAGTCAATGGAGTGAAATCCCGCAGCATCGTGCGGAAAAGAATTGACATGCAATTGTTTTTGCTGCGGGAATCCTGCAGCAAAACATGCAGCTGTCAAATTCCGCCCAGTGCGCACAGGATTTTTTTTGCCCATAGGTTTTGCTGGTGATTCACTGCAGAGATGTTATGAACATTTTCTGCAGCGAAACATGCAGCAAATCCGGTAAGTGCGCACAGGGCCTTAGTGTTAAGTTGTGGATAAAAATGCTGCAGGTGCTATTGACTACTCTTCATCACTGTATATCGCTGTGTATCGCTCCAATAATATGTCCTGATCTGATGCTTCATGGAAATGATGATCCCAGTCCAAAGCACTTGGCAAGGGACAATTTAGTAATTTTGGTTAACCTTGGCTCCTTTTGAGCTGAATACGTATTGAACTTGGTAGTGCTTGGAGTGACCGTGTCCAATCTCTGTGATTAGGAGATTGACACATCGGTGGTCATACAGTGCCTTGTGAAACTACTTACACCCACACCTTGCCCCTGGTATTTTTCATGATTTGTTACCTCACAATCTGGAATTTCATGGTTTCTTTGGAGGGTTTGCATCAGTTCTTGTAAAGAACTTGCCTACAACTGTGAACATTTGGTTTTGATTTTATTGTGAAGCAAACAACAAATGGGGCAAAATAATTGAAAACTTCTGTGTGCAAAACTGTTCACCCCCCTAAAGTCAGTACTTTTTAGAGCCTCATTTTGCAGCAATTACAGCTGCAAATCACTTTGGATCAGTGTCTGAGCTTTTCTTGCCACTGGAATTTTTGCCCATTCTGCAAGGCAAAACTGCTCCAGCTCCTTCACTTTAGATGGTTTCCACTGGTGAACAGCGATCTTCATGTCTGACCAGATTCTCAATTGTATTAATGTCTGGGTCTTTCACTAAGCCACTCCAATACATTTACATCTTTCCCATTAAACCCCTTGAGTGTTGCTTTAGCAGTAGCTTTGGGTCATTGTCTTGTTGGAAGGTGAACCTTCATCACAGTCCAAATCACTGACAGACTGAATCAGGTTTTGCTCAAGAATATCCTGCTATTTTGCACCATTGATGTTCCCCTCAACTAGGACATTTTACCTGTCCCTGCTGCTGATAAACAACCCCACAGCATGATGCTGCCACCATGTTTCACTGTGAGGATGGTGTTCTTGGGTTGATGATCTGTGTTGGTTTGGCGCCAGACATAGTGTTTATCTTTGATGTCCAGAAAGTTCAATTCTAGTCTAATTTGACTAAAGCACTTTCCTCCATACATTTGGGCAGTTGCCCACATGTCTTTAGGCAAAATCAAAATTAGCCTTCAATTTTTGGCTGTAAGTAAAGGCTTTTTTTCTGACAACTCTGCCATAAAGGCCAGCTCTATGGAGTGTAGACTTTGTGGTTATATGGACAGATACTCCAGTCTCTGCATGGGAACTCTGCAACTCCTTCATGGCTACCTTTGGTCTGTGTGCTGCCTCTCTGATTAATGTCCTCTTTGCCCTCTTGGTTGGTTTGTTGTGCTACCTTGTTATTTTCCTTTGATGATGATAATGGATTTGATGGTGTTCCAGGGGAACCATCAGAGATTGGGATTTTTTTTTTAGTGCTAGACTCTGACTTCTACTTATCAACAACTTGTCTCTGACTTGTTTGGAGATCTCCTTGCTCTTCATGTTGTTGTTTGGAGATCTCCTTTGTCTTCATGATGTTATTTGGAGATCTCCTCTGTCTTCATGGTGTTATTTGGAGATCTCCTTGGTCTTCATGGTGTGCTTTGGAGATCTCCTTGGTCTTCATGGTGTGCTTTGGAGATCTCCTTGGTCTTCATGATGTGCTTTGGAGATCTCCTTGGTCTTCATGGTGTGCTTTGGAGATCTCCTTGGTCTTCATGGTGTACTTTGGAGATCTCCTTGGTCTTCATGGTGTGCTTTGGAGATCTCCTTGGTCTTCATGGTGTGCTTTGGAGAGCTCCTTGGTCTTCATGGTGTACTTTGGAGATCTCCTTGGTCTTCATGGTGTGCTTTGGAGATCTCCTTGGTCTTCATGGTGTGCTTTGGAGAGCTCCTTGGTCTTCATGGTGTGCTTTGGAGAGCTCCTTGGTCTTCATGGTGTGCTTTGGAGAGCTCCTTGGTCTTCATGGTGTGCTTTGGAGATCTCCTTGGTCTTCATGGTGTGCTTTGGAGATCTCCTTGGTCTTCATGGCGTTGTTCGGTTAGTGGTGCCTTTTTCTTAATAGTGTTGAAGCCTATGGGGCGTTTCAGTAAAGGGGTGTATTAGTGTCCAGGGGTCTATCAGTATAGATTGCACACATGTGGAATTACTTACACTAAGCATGTGACTTATGAATGTAATTGCTTGCACCAGAAATTTTTACGGGTTACATAGCAAAAGGGGTGAATACATATGCACATGGCAATTTTTATTTATTTTATCCCATAAATTATTTTTTTTGCGTATGTCTCCACTTCCCCATATTATAATAATAATAATAATAATAATTTTATTCATTTATATAGCGCTATTAATTCCACAGCGCTTTACATACATTGGCAACACTGTCCCCATTGGGCTCACAATCTAGACTCCCTATCTGTATGTCTTTGGAGTGTGGGAGGAAACCGGAGACCCCGGAGGAAACCCACGCAAACACGGGGAGAACATACAGACTCCTTGCAGATAGTGTCCTTGGTGGGATTTGAACCCAGGACCCCAGCGCTGCAAGACTGCAGTGCTAACCACTGAGCCACCGTGCTGCCCATATTAGACTATATAGTCTAGTGCACACACAAATAAGATTACAAAAATATGTAAACACAGGTTGTAATGTTACAAAATAGGCAAAAAGCCAAGGGGCTGAATACTTTTGCAAGGCATTGTATGAAACAAATGAAGCATTGCCAATAAGTATTATGTTGGGAAGAGCTTTGTTAGGAGTTTTGCTGTTATAGTTCAGGTGTTTGCTATATTGGAAGGACTGTGGAGTTTATTGACCGCATGCGGACAACAATGCAAGGATTTGTGTTTATGCAAAAGTTTTCTTGGCTCTTGTTTGCTGGCGTCGCCATACTTGGTAACTTTTCCTTTTATAATTAATAGGTGGATGAAATGCCATTTATTGTCTACCGTTGCAATGTTTGCCAATTTCCTCTCCTATATTGATGGAAATTGCCGATCTATAATGCATGGGCGTTAATCCATTATTTAAGCAGCACTCCGCATAGACACGGGCGGCTTGTAGTCCTAAACGCTGGGCATTTACATGACATTGTAGAGTCAGCACTTAGTATGGAGAATAATAGATCAGGAGGATGCTATGCAAAATAATACTGCAAAAATGGAGATCTGGACTTCTGCAAAGTATTTGGGTTTCCTAACGCTATTCCTTTCAGGTCTTTCCTCAGGTGGGTATAATAGGCAGGGATGTGACTGTTAAATAATGTACGGCCGGTCATGTATTGTTAATGTTATGTTCCATTCGGATTGGGGTAACCTGCCGGTCTGCAGTCATTGCAGTTTATCCAAACTCCACACTTATTCTTTGCTAGGTCACATAAGGAATCCTTCTTAATCCATCTTGATATGGCCACATTCTACCCTCCGCGTTTTTGTTGTTCATCGGTCCGGGGTCCTAGGTTTGCTCCAAATCCAAACTCTAAAAAAGCGTTAAGGTGTTTAGAGTCATTATATTTTTTATTTTTTCCATTTTCTGGTAGTCAAGTTTAGTCAATAGAGAGAGCGAGGACACCTGCAAACACTTTAGGGCATTTTTGCCCCTAGTGGTATCTATAGTCTAGATGTCATTGGTGGTGGAGATGGAAGAAAAGGGTTAAAGGGTACCTGTCACCACTTTTTCGGCCACCACCACCGAGCTCTTATATACAGCATTCTAACATGCTGTATATAAGAGCCCAGGTCGGGGGTATAACATAAAAAACTCTTCATAATACTTACCTAACGGTTGAGCTGGATTTGAGTCAGATGGGCGTCTCCGTTCTCCGGTGCCGGCGCCGTCTCTTTTGGCCATCTTTGTCATCCTTCTGTCACCAGGGTGCATGACGCGTTCTACACACTCACCGGCATTGCGGTCCAGCGCGGGCGCACTTTGATCTGCCCTGAGCAGGGCAGATCAAAGTATTGTAGTGCACCTGCGCAGGACCGGTGAGTGTGGATGACATAGCTGCGTCATGCACCCAGGCTTCAGAAAGAGGACGAAGATGGCCGAAAGGGGAGGCACCCGCACCGGACAACAGACACTCATAAGGCCCAAATCCACTGCAGCGCGACTGTTAGGTAAGTATTATAAAGTGTTTTTTATATTCTACACAGCGGCCTGGGCTCTTATATACAGCATGTTAGCATGCTGTATATAAGAGCCCGGTAGTGGTGGCTGCAGCTTATAGGTCGAAAACCTGGTGACAGGTTCCCTTTAATCTACACTGCCAGAAGATCATCAATGGGGATTAAGATATTTGATTTTATTGTTCGACGCGTTTTGGAGCCGTATGACTCCTTCTTCATGATCAAAAATTAATAATGTACATTATTGATTTTTGTTCCTCAAGGAGTAGTCATATGGCTCCGAAATGCGTCGAACAATAAAATCAAATATCTTAATCCCCGTTGATCTTCAGTGATCATCTTCTGGCAGCGTGGATTAACCCTTTTCTTCCATCTCCTCCAATGCTATCTTCATGGGTTCTGCAGCATCCTTCCTCAACACATGGTTCTGGTGGTTGTGTCTGTAAGACACCATCTGCACCCCCTTCTTTGTCATTTCAGTTTCACTGCATATGTTCAAGATGTGGCATTTTTAGGCCTCAATATTGAGTCCAAATAGTTTGTTTTTTTTCATATTTTTTTGCTTTTTTTTTTTTTTTTTTTGTACACAGTTAGTGCAGTCTATAGAGGGAATGTTTCATCAAACATTGCTATTTTAATTAAGTTTTTAATCTTAAAGGGTTTAAACAACCCATTTATTATTGGGCTTGGGTAGGTTAAAAAAAAAAAAATGATCCTCCTCTCCTGGACTGGC
The DNA here is from genome assembly GCF_048569485.1 of Anomaloglossus baeobatrachus. Lineage (NCBI taxonomy): Eukaryota > Metazoa > Chordata > Amphibia > Anura > Aromobatidae > Anomaloglossus > Anomaloglossus baeobatrachus. The sequence continues at coordinate 45,935,753 of NC_134364.1, read as the reverse complement.
ACTGATAATAATAATAAAATATTTATTAATTTATATAGCGCCATTAATTCCACAGCGCTTTACATACAATGGCATCACTGTCTGCATAGGGGTTCAATCTAAAGTCCTTATCAGTATGTGTTTGGAGTGCAGGAGGAAACCCACGCAAACACGGGGAGAACATACAAACTCCTTGCAGATGTTGTCTTTGGTGGGATTTGAACCCAGGACCCCAGCGCTGCAAGACTGCAGTGCTAACCACTGAGCCTTTTTATTCAGTGCTGCACTCTCTGGCATCAATATCCGCCGATGGGCTGCAGGGTTCACATTTCATCCATGTAGAATAAACACTGAAGATTGCAGCCCATTGGTTCGAATCTAGAACACAAGAATCATGCGTTATTTATTTATTTTTATTATTATTATTATTATTTTATTTTTTTTAAAGCGAACTGCCCCATCAAAGTGTCAGTATTAAAAAAAAAAAAACAAAAAAAACCCTTAAACATATTTTTTTAAGAATTTAAGATTTACTTTATTTATATTTTCCGTGTTTGAGAAAATCAAATGTGTTCGCTTTTGTGAGAGACCAGAATTCATTTTGTTCTTAGCTCAACCCTATGACATCATTAGATGGAGACTAACACTCATGGGCGGGGAAGTTTCACATTTCCACTCATGTCTCCATTGCTCTTATTGGGTAATAGTTGAGAAGGGACTTTTCCTTTGTCTGTAACCCTATATAAACTGGTCATATGTACTAATAAAAGAGAATTCATTCATTTACACCATACGAAGCGTGTGTGCTGTATTGGTTTCCCAAGCGCTCGTAAAACAAATCTTACTAGTTTGTAGTTCAAGAGGCGTAGGAGTGTATTCGCTCACACTCTGGACAATGAGCCTATTAGGGCAGAGCATTCTAACATGCTGTATATAAGAGCCCAGGCCGCTGTGAGAACATAAAAAACACTTGATAATACTTACCTAACAGTCGCACGGTTAGCCAGATGGGTGTCTCCGTTCTCCGGTGCCGGCGCCTCCTCTTTTGGCCATCTTCGTCCTCTTTTTGAAGCCTGGGTGCATGAGGCGTCTACATCATACACACTCGCCGGTTCTGAGCAGGCGCACTACAATACTTTGATCTGCTTTGCTCAGGGCAGATCAAAGTGCGCCTACTCAGGACCTGAATGCCAGCGAGTGTGGATGACGTTGGATGCGTCATGCACCGTGGCTAGAGAAGGAGGACGAAGATGGCCGAAAGAGGCAGCGTCTGCAACGGAGATGGCCATATGGCCAACCGCGCGACCATTAGGTAAGTATTATAAAGTGTTTTTTATGTTATACCCCTGGCCTGGGCTCTTATATACAGCATGTTTAGAATGCTGTATATAAGAGCCTGGTGGTGGTAGCCGCAGCTTATAGGCCAAAAAAGTGGGGACAGGTTCCCTTTAATGTGATGTCCGCACCGATCTGTCCCATAGAAGTCAATGAATGTCTCATTGCTTCCGATGTAGCATTTGGCTGCTGAAAAGCATATCTCAGAATACTATTAACTGTACATCCGTCACGATGGCAGCCCCATAATCATATAGAGAAAATTTAGAATTAAAAAAAACAAAATCGGAAAATAAAAAAAATTAAAAAATAGGAATAGGGATCACTATCTGGTTTTCATTAATATATCCATAAGGGTCCTCATGCTTTCCTTTGATTGACTGTTTAGGCCCGTTTCACACATGCGGCATTTAGCCAGTTGCCGGTTCCGGCACGCAGGCAGTACAGTACATTCACTTACAGTAGAAGCGCAACACCATGCGGACACATGCGGACGTGCATGAAGTACACAACCACTTGGTGTCGCGCTTCCACTGTAAATGAATGTACTGTACTGTGTGCGTGCCGGATCCGGCAAAATGCCGGATGTGTGAAACGGGCCTAAGTTAACATTTTCGGTAAGTGGTTAGGAGTAGTCGGTAATCTTTCCAGACCTTCGCAGCATGGCCGCAGCTGGTTCTTCTGAAAGTCACACTTGCAAAGATTTTTAGATTTTTCCGATCCTGACATATGAGTAAATTACGCTGTCAGTTCATGTTTCTCGCTTTGCCTTTTGCATAATTGGGCAGAAAAATATGTGATGAAACCCACCGATCATAGCCTAATTGCACATGTTCGGTGGCTGGTCGAATCAGCCTGTGCCAACGCTGATGGGCAGAGTAATAAGTGCCGTGGAGACGACGACAAGGTCATTAGTGGTGCTGGGGAGAGGATATCGCCCTGATGAATATTCTAAGGATTGTGTATGGAAATTACAGCCTGACATTCCGAGATTAGGGTGTAATAACCGATTCTTGGTGCTCCCTTGTGAAATTAGGCGAATGTCACAGCTCGGAGCTCTGGCCAGTGTAACTTGTAAGATTGTTTGATCTCGGGACGTAATCCTGTATTATATTAAAACCATAACAGATAAGTCTATCTTGCATCAAGGTTTCTCCCTCTTCTGCGCTGCTCTCTGATGTTCAGCCAGAAGTGATGTTTGATGTCAGACTAATGCAGCTCGTAGATTAGTGGAAGCTTTATAGTGTTGTAGCCGCACCAGGGACGGACTGGCTTCAGGTCTCCAGCTGTTGTGGAGCGACTCTGTTCTGATGGACACTGCACCGTGGGACATGTGACTCCAACAGCGGGGGATGCACAAGGCCCCAAATGCCTTAATCGCAGAATTTGACATGAAAATGCTCTAGTATAATATTGTAGGTGGAAATACACGCTTCATATTATGGGTATTTGCATTTTAAGAGTTGTTGCAGAAGACGTAATAATCTCCTCATTGGAAGTCCCGTTTCCTTGTGTCCTTTTACATTAAAAAGAAAAAAAATATTTAGCGTCAACCTGTTAACCTGGAGTGTGGCTGTAAGGGTAGTAAGAAACCCGAAAAATAAATTCCCACCTCAAAATTTGGCTGAATTGAGACCCAAAACACATTTGATAAAAGTTGACAAAAACAATGAATTTCGGTTTTGATTGGACCATCTGGTAATGTGTTGTGATTGGATTATCTAGTAATGTGTTACGATTGTATCGCCTGGTAATTTGTTATTATTGGATCGCCTGGTAGTGTGTTGCAATTGGACCGCCTGGTAATGTGTTGTGATTGGACCGCCTGGTAATGTGTTGTGATTGGACCACCTGGTAGTGTGTTGCAATTGGATCGCCTGGTAGTGTGTTGCGATTGGATCGCCTGGTAGTGTGTTGCGATTGGATCGCCTGGTAGTGTGTTGCGATTGGATCGCCTGGTATTGTGTTGCGATTGGATCGCCTGGTAGTGTGTTGCGATTGGATCGCCTGGTAGTGTGTTGCGATTGGATCGCCTGGTAGTGTGTTGCCATTGGATCGCCTGGTAGTGTGTTGCCATTGGATCGCCTGGTAGTGTGTTGCCATTGGATCGCCTGGTAATGTGTATGGGGTCCTATTGGCTCTTCCTTCTTCAAAGGATGCTTGGGTGAGGACATACTTTCAAGTTTTGTCTAACCCAGTGCAAATTTTCTGTGAGTATTCCAGCTTGCTTTATACTGACAATGTTCGTAACATGACAACTTAATTATCATCTACCTCTCTCTCGAGAAAATGTGACTGAGAAGATAGATGCCACGTGACCACAGGTATGCAAACGCATACTTGTCAGCAGATAATGACCACTCAAACTGGAGAAAATATGCATGGGCTAGCCTTTGTTTTTTAAAGTCCATATATAAATTGGATAAAAGTAGGCCAAACTCAAGGGATCTGCTGACCATCTAATGTGTAGTGAGGCCTCCCAACTGTCTCATTCCCCTCCCACCCAGCAAATGAGGTCATGGCAAAAAAAAGGATTTGGTCATTGGCATTCAAGCACCCAATCCATTTATTTTCTGGGAGAAAAGATGCTGCTAGAGGAGTTTGGCAGTGGCTCTTTCATAAAGAGACCCGCAGGTCTCCTGACCCAAACAATGTCTTGTGACCGGTTCCGATAACCCATCGGTGGAGCACATGACCTACAGATAAAGCTTCAATATGAAACTCCTGATATAGGAAAGGCCCCCGTGCCCCAGAATAAGAGCCCGATTTCAGCGCCATACAGACGTTACTATTGGCGTGAGGCCGGATTTCTACCTATTGTGACTGATCAACATCAACTAATTCCATCTATTTCGTGTCTCGACACGACTGATTTTCTTTTAAGTTCATAGGTTGCTTCATATATAATGGTATCCGATGTGACATTTGCTGATTACAGTCACATTTACGGCTTCTGGCTGTTTGTGGTTTGTCGAGAAGGAAGTTCACGTCTCCTAAAATCTTATCACATTGTGGAACAGACAAGAAAACCATATTTCTAGGACTTTCCGTCTCTGCATGTGACTTTTTTTTAACATGGTTTGGTAATTTTTTCTTCTGTGACATTGTAATTATCTATAGCAGGTTATCATTGTAAGAGAGGAATAGAAGTATCCACGAAAATATCTCCAAAGGAAATTGAAGAGTACTGAAGGAAGGAATATTCCCACTTTTCAATCTTATTTTAGCTCAATGTTATCTCTGTATAGTGAAGGATCAGAGGAGACGTTCCCGCAGAGATCTATTAATGGATTGCATGGTGGTTTTATGTCCGACTCTGGACTCCAAGGTTACTCTCCCTATTACCTGTTATTTCATATCAATTTCCGTGTAATATGCACTTAAATAGCATTGCACTATATACTGGAGTCTGTAGGGCACTTGTCTATGATGTTATCCGACATTAACTCTTAGATCGGGGGTAAAGAGGTTTTTATATATAGATGGTGGAATAAAATGTCATTTATGGGGCTGCCGTGATAGTGTCAAGTGAATCTTATCAGCACTAAAGACTGGCCAAACCAAGCACAGACCTCACTGCAGCCTTGGCGTGACCAAGCAATGCAGTGCCCCTTCCCTCCTACTTGTATTCCACCGATCTCCAACCATCTCTTGCTTGATAGACACCTCTGTCTTTGCCTGACTTGTTGGAGATCAGTAGGTGGGAAGGGTCACTGAATTGTTTGGTCACTCCAAGGGTTCCCTGAGAGCCTGTGATTGGTTTCAACAATTATTTTGTGCTACCGGACTCTATTCAAAGTATCACACCAGTTAAGGCCAACTCCAGATGTATATAATCTTTAGAAGTGGCGGTCGGCTGTCTTTGTCCTCGTACCCTAAAGCTACCGTCACACTAAGCAACATCGCTAGCAACATCGCTGCTGAGGCAGAACTTGCTAGCAATGTTGCTGTGTGTGACATCCAGCAACAACCCGGCCCCTGCTGTGAGGTCGCTGGTTGTTGCTGAATGTCCTGGACCATTTTTTAGTTGTTGCTCTCCGGCTGTGAAGCGCACATCCGTGGTGTGTGACAGCGACAGAGCAACAACTAAATGTGCAGGCAGCAGGGAGCCGGCTTCTGCGGACGTTTGTAACCACGGTAAACATCGGGTATCCAAGAAGCCCTTACCTTGGTTACCCGATATTTACCTTCGTTACCAGCATCCGCCGCTCTCAGCTGTCAGTGCCGGCTCCCTGCACACATAGCCGGAGTACACATCGGGAAATTAACCCGATGTGTACTGTGGTTAGGTGTGCAGGGAGCCAGCGCTAAGCGGTGTGCGCTGGTAACCAAGGTAAATATCGGGTTGGTTACTCGATATTTACCTTAGTTACCAAGCGCAGCATCGCTTCCACGTGTAGCGACGCTCCAGCGATCCCTGCCAGGTCAGGTTGCTGGTGGGATCGCTGTTGCGTCGTTAAGTGTGACATCTCACCAGCAACCTCCTAGCAAGTTACCAGCGATCCCTATCAGGTTGTATCGTTGTTGGGATCGCTGGTAAGTTGTTTAGTGTGACTGGGCCTTTAGCTTAAGGAGCTAGACACAAGCTCGTTAGGTCCTTCTTGATACTGACACCACCCCAGACACAGGTCAACAGCGTTAGAAATCCTGATGACTAGTGATGAGCGAATAGTAAAATATTCGGGATCAGATTTTGCCGTCCAAATACCGAGTACTTTCCAGTATTCGTCACGAATAATGAACCTAATGCAAGTCAATGGGGAACCTGAGCATTTTTCTTGAAGATTTCCCAGAAGAATGCTCGGATTCCCTATTGACCTTGCTTTAGGTTCGTTATTGATGATGAATACTGGAATAGTACTAGGTATTCTGTACGAATAATTCAAACCCAAATATTTTACTTGTGACCTGTTCATTCTTATCTGCACAGTGACCAATTATTAAAGGGAACCTATTACTTTAACATGGTGTCCTATTTTACGGCACATAGAATAGAGCAGGAGAAGCTGAACAGATTGATGTATAGTTTTCTATCGAAGGATTCTGTAAGACTTGTAATTTAGATAATTGCTCTTTCTATGCTTAGGAGTCCAGTGGGAAGTTCTAATCCGTGATTGACAGCAGTCACAATGACTAAGGCTAAGTTCACATTTCCGCTAAAATGTATCAGACACAATCCGCTGCTCTTGTAAACAACGGAATCCGTTTAGCGGATTCCGCTGCTCCCATAGACTTGTATGAGCAGCGGATTGTGACTGATGATGCTGCGTTGCACCCTCCGTCCGACTGATCAGTCGTGGAACGACTGACCGCCGGGCGGGAGGAACGCAGCATGTAACGTTTTTTGAGCAGCGAGATCCGTCGGATTTCGCTGCGCATGCTCTCTGGCTCCCTGCACACGTCACCAGCTTTGGTTGGTTACCCGATATTTACCCTGGTTACGGTGCAAGGAGCCAGCGCTAAGCGGTGTAGGCCCGTAACCAAGGTAAATATCGGGTAACCAAGGTAAACATCGGGTGCTTTGCTGTTACCCGATATTTAGGCTGGTTACGTGTGCAGGGAGGCCGACACTTCCCCTCTCGGCCCCGCCCCCTCCCGCACTCGGCACATGTATGTATACACACACACACACCTGTCCCCAGCGATGCAGACAAGCACTGCCACTGACACCCTCGTCTGGCCCCGCCCCCCGCTCGGCTCCGCCCGCTCCCGCACTCTGCATGTGCACACACATACATACACACACACACACACACACACACACACACACACACACACACACACACTCACTCACACATACACTCACCTGTCCCCAGCCATGCAGATGGCAGCACTTCCACTGACATCCTCAGCGCCTGGCCCCGCCCCCCGCTCGGCTCCGCCCCCTCCCGCATTCAGCATGTGTATACACACCCTCACACACACACTCACTCACACACACACACACACACTCACCTGTCCTGCAGTCCCTGCGGCACTGACGTCCTCAGTGCCACGGCCCCGCTCGGCTCACCATCCCCCCCCCCGAACTCCGCCCCCCGCACACAACGGAATCCGACAAAGAATTCTGTTCTTTGTCATCCGTTGTACAGCGTTGAACAGCGCATCAGTCACATGCGTCAAGCGACGCATGTGACTGATACAAAACAACGGAAATGTGAACTTAGCCTAAGACCGCCCATTGGACTACTAATCCCAGAAAGAGCAGCGTTGTACTGAATAGAGCCGATCAAATCGATATAAAGGGTCCTGGTCCAGCGGCCATGTCAGCCCTGCAAACTTTCTCCTACCTGCTTAGATCCTCAGCCTCTCTTCTGAGTACTAGGCCCGGCTTGATGTTATTGTTCACGCATGACATCATGCTGCGCCTCCTAATTATTAGAGTAGCCAGGAGTTGCTGTCTGCAGGTTTTATGGAAGCTATAGAGCACTGACTTGGCTGCTGGACCAGGGTCCTGCAAATCAATTAATTTCCAATTCTAAACCTTTTCCTTCTAAACTATATATAAATCTGCTCGGCTTCTCCTGCTCCATAACATGCCGCCTCCAGATAGGACAGTATGTGCAATGCTACCTGCTTCCTTTAAAGAGGACGAGCCACCTGGATTTTCGTATATAAACTAAAGCCAGTGGTATACTGACATTATCATTCTGATTCTAAACATATGTTTAATTGTGAGATCGGATGTATAGTTTCTGAATTATAGGCAAGTAAAGTTTGTGAAATGCATCAGAGGTGCGACGGCATATTTAATAGGTGGGTCGGGTTTTGCTAGTTACTCCCGTCCCGGTCTGCCTGCCTATCCTTCCTCCACCTGTCCTTCTCACCCCTTCCTCCTGTAATAACAGAGACGGGCAGGAAGGACAGACAGACAGGGGCGGGAATAACTAGCAAAACCCGACCCACCTATTAAATATGCCGTTGCACCTCTGATCAAATAGCACAGCATTTCACGAACTTTACTTGCCTATAATTCAGAAACTATACATCTGATCTCGCAACTAAAGGTATGTATAAAATTAGCATGATGACGCCAGTATAGCACTGGCTTTAGATTATTTATGAAAATGCTGGTGGTTGGTCCTCTTTAAAGGGACTCTGTCAGCACAGAATGACTGTTCAAACCAAGTGCATGCACTTGTGCATCATGTTGTGGCCAAACACTGAAGTGCACCTTCCCAACTACTTGCTTTCCATCTATGTCTTTCCTTTACTGACTCTATAAAGGGAATTGTCAATTAAAGAAGAGGAGGGTGGAGATAGAGGGAAACAAGCAGGTGGGGTGGGAAAGGGCACTTAAATGTTTGGCAACACCAAGGGTACACCAAGCGCCTGTACTTGGTTTGAGCAGTCATTCTGTGCTGACAGAGTCCCTTTAAGTGTGCAGTATGATCTTCTTCTTCTTAGTGGAGCACAACTCCACTGAGCAAGAATCAGAAGACATTAGGGAAAATGTTTTTAAGGTATAGGGCATGTGATCCAGCACCTAACATTGATAACTGTTTGGCGATACTGGGATCCTTGTTATTCCTGCTCAAGTTGAAAGCATTAAATAGGTTGCTCATTACTTGTACATTGATGGCCTATCCTTGGGATCGGTCTTCATTGTCTGATCAGCCAGTATCCGACATCACGCACCCCCGCCAATCACCTACTCTCTGGGGCGGAAGCAGGAAATGCTTAGCTCTAGAGCTGCCCCATCTTCTGATAGTGGTCGCAGCTGGGTACTGCACATTAGCCTACTATTGATTTGGATGGGAGTTGGATGTGTAGCACGTGGCCGCTATCAGAAGATGATGCAGCTCTGTAACTGAGCATTTACAGCCACCTGCTGCTGCCGCCACCCAGAGCAGCTGATCGGCGGGGGTGCGGGGTGTTGAACCCCAACCAGTCACACATTGGCTCTTAAGGATGGGCCATCAGTGTAAAAGTGGTGGACAACTTCTTTAAGTTTCACTTCATCTAAGGGCATGTCATCAATATCATTAGCCTGGACGACACCTCCAAGGCTCCACTTCTGCTGTTAGGCCAGGGCCACGCGGGGACTAATGCGATCCTCGTATGACACTCTGCTCACGTTGGCAGCACAGCAGGAGCCAAGTGCCATGCAAGTGTCCCTGCGACTGAGGTCCGATCATATGATTGGACCACAGCTGCGGGGGGCGGGCCGGTGCTGAGGAGGGGAGGGAGGGATTTATCTCCCTCTCTCCTCCGTTGGCGGCTATTGCCATTTTCGCCCTGCACTTGCGGTACACCGGTGTAATGCGAGTGCAGTGCAATCTTTCTCTCGTCCCATAGACTTGAATGGGTACGAGAAAGAGTCTCGCATTAGTCGCAGCATGCTGCGATTGTTTTCTTGGTCCGATTAGGGCTGAAAAAATAATCGCTCATGAGTGCTGACACACAGGCTAATATTGGTCCGAGTGGAATGCGATGTTTTATCGCATTCCACTCGCTCCGATTTTCATGCCGTGTGTTTTGGGCCTTAGAGAAGAAAAAAATGTGCTAAAACTTTAGGTTTGAATTACAAAGAGTATAAACACGACACTCCTGTTTTCGGAGCCCACGTAGGAGCCTATCCCCTAAATAATTGTAAATAGAACTTGGCACTCAAAATTCTGTATTCATGCCATTTATTAAGTGCAAACAATCCAAAATATGAATGTAGACCTTTTGGTCAACACATGACCTTCATTAGTAATGCTGCACACAAGAAAATAAAAATAAACTAAAATTATATGTGTAAAACAATAGCCAATCAATATACTGAGACTATACAAAAGATAAACCCCTATACTTAATAGTCACATAAAAGAATGTGTAGATATCCTCACTTAATTTGTGTTTATTTTCTTATGTTCAGTGTTACTGATGAAGGTCGTGTTGGCCAATCGTCTCCAGTTATATTTAGGATTGCTTGCACTCGATAAATTGTATCAACACAGAATTTTGAGTGACAAGTTTTTGTTTACGAAAATGGTAGGTTTGACCCCCCCCCCCCCCCTCAAATCCAACAAAGCAGGAGCTATAATTTAGGTCTTTGTGTGTTGGTGTTCACATCTGCATCGAAGCTTCCTTTGATGTAAAGCGCTGCAATATTCTTCCTATCAAAACAAGGGAACCCGATGGATCCCATTGTAATAAGTTGGACTCAGTTGGTCACCACCAGTATTATTTTTTGTGTGATTAATATTCCAATGTTAATAGCAGGGCTGTGGAGTCGGAGTCGTGGAGTCGGAGTCGGAGCTCATTTTGGTGGAGTCGGAGTCGGAGTCGGTATAAAATGCACCGACTCCGACTCCTAAAATATATAATAAATTGGGGACAGGAGTGCAATGCAGAATGTGCTGAATATTTTACTAAATAATAACATTTAGTATAATGCTTATATTTAAGTGAAAAATTTATTGTAGTACAATGTGAACATCAGACATTTAATTGTTTTTATGATACAATAATCAAGATATTTGGATAGAACATAAAATATTTATTGGAATACAACTTTAGAACACAAAAAACTAATAAATTGTAAATATGTAAAATATATATATATATATATATATATACAGTGTATATACACACACAAGATATATATGTAATCTACTGTATATTACATAGTGTATTACATATTTACAATTTATTACAGTTTTTTGTGTTCTAAAGTTGTATTCCAATAAATATATTTTATGTTCTATCCAAATATCTTGATTATTGTATCATAAAAATTATTAAATGTCTGATGTTCACATACACATATTCATGTACTACAATAAATTTTTCACCTAACTATAAGCAATATATGTAGGAGCCGGAGCCGGAGTCGGAGTCGGAGCCGGAGTCGGAGTCGGTGCAAGAGAATTTGAGGAGTCGGAGTCGGAGTCGAAGGTTTGGCTTACCGACTCCACAGCCCTGGTTAATAGTGTGTTAAGGTTGGGTTCGCACTGGTCTTTGGTGTTCCGTTTTTCTGTTTTAGTTATGAAAACCATAAAACACAATTCGGACACCTTTTACTGCATGATTTTGATAATGGAGCAGGATGATTCTTTTCCTCTAGTGAAAATGTGTGCGTCTTAATGGAGGCGCAATCACAAGTGATAACCTTGTCTTAGTCCACTGGCATCACCAGACACCTGATCTTGCACTCTGTACTTCCATGAGGTCCCTCCTTTACATTGATGATGGTTGAATGATACCTCCAGAATGGATTCTGCCGTATTCAATATTTATTTTCTTGTATTGGGGTTTACCTGTCTATCTTGTCCAGTACAGAGCAGTTGCATATTGGTATTCAATATGTATGTTGGCTTACCGTTCTATCTTGTACGGTACAGAGCAGTTGCATATTGGTATTCAATATTGCTTTGCTTGTATGTGGGCTTACCTGTCTATCTTGTCCAGTACAGAGCAGTTGCATATTGGTATTCAATATGTATGTGGGCTTACCTGTCTATCTTGTCCAGTACAGAGCAGTTGCATATTAGTATTCAATATGTATGTGGGCTTACCTGTCTATCTTGTCCAGTACAGAGCAGTTGCATATTGGTATTCAATGTGTATGTGGGCTTACCTGTCTATCTTGTCCGGTACAGAGCAGTTGCATATTGGTATTCAGTATTGCTTTGCTTGTCTTTGGGCTTACCTGTCTATCTTGTCCAGTACAGAGCAGTTGCATATTGGTATTCATTATGTATGTGGGCTTACCTGGCTATCTTGTCCAATACAGAGCAGTTGCATATTGGTATTCAATATGTATGTGGGCTTACCTGTCTATCTTGTCCAGTACAGAGAAGTTGCATATTGGTATTCAATATTGCTTTGCTTGTCTTTGGGTTTACCTGTCTATCTTGTCCGGTACAGAGCAGTTGCATATTGGTTTTCAGTATTGCTTTGCTTGTATGTGGGCTTACCTGTCCTGTACAGAGCAGTTGCATATTGGGATAAAGGTGTGTAGAAAGAGTTAAATAGTCTGCGGCGGCCGGGCTGCACTCGGCTGTCATCTCCATTGTCAGCGTTGCCACTAATTCATGTTAGACACATGCCTTCAAGCCAATGTTCAGTGTAACAAGATAAAGATGTCCCCATTTCATTAATAATGAAAAAAAAAATGACATCCGGCATCCTTTTCTTAATTAGCTTCGCGTAACGCCGGATGATTAAACAAATGGTAAAAGCTGCAGAATTCACCGTGAAAAATGCATCTGGATTTGGTAATAAAGCGCTGTCGGACGGATTTCACATTTATTTGCATTCGGGTACCTACTGACCAATCTACAAATTAGCTCTCCATTTTGTTGGTTATGATCCCCCCGGGGAGGATTAGCCGGGCTCATGTTTGTCTTTTATCACCGGCTGAGTGTATGGAAATAGTTTGGGAGCCCGTTAACTATTTATGTGCTTACATTATAGATGTGTTCATCTGTGTCTTGACTCTCTATGTATATACCTGCGGCTAAATAATAAAATATGTAAATACATCTTTATTTCAACGACTTTCTCCATTTTGTTGTTTTTTCTTATCTCTACATGTAATTGAGCATAACTGACTTTTTGCATATATCTCCTGCCAGAATACAAGGTCACACCTGCCTGTGCACCTGCGCCACTTCACATCTTCTCACGTACACCTGGCTCTACGGTTGATCCTTTTATCTCCCATTTTCCTTCGCTCATGTATATATAGTAGGTGCATTTACACAAAAGGGTTTTTTGTTTTTTTTCCGACATGTAGTCAAAAGATGAATGCGGTTTCTCAACTCATTGCTAGGACTTTTGGATGCAATTTTTATTTTTTGGACACTTGACTAGTTCACATGAAGCCAAGGGTTTCAATGCACTTCGTGACGTTTAGTTTTAGGTTTTTTTTACATCATTGGTCCCCAACCTGAGGCTCGGGAGCCACTTATGGCTTGCGGAGCCGTGAAGTGTGGCTCTCGAGTGTCTTCCAGCTTGGTGTACAAGCACCAGATTTAGCAAACCGTTATCAAGAGTAGGTCTCCAGAAGATGACTTTTGTGAGTAGCCTCAAACGGAAGAGCAGATCTGAATGGGGTAAGGTGGGTGTGCCGCCCCCATGTCAGCAGCCGGGCTGCTCTGATCCGGATCCGCGGATGCCACCCGCGGTGTGTGGTAAGGTGGAGTACCACTGCTGCAGCTGGGAGTACCCATGGGCGATGGAGTGGGCAGCCAGGTGTTTAACCCCTCCACGGGTAGGGGGGATGCCCCGGAACTCTGTGATGGGGTCAGGGATGTGCCGTTGAGGAGGTAAGGGTTACTTGCGTACTCACTCAGTCCAATAATGCTGACACAGACAACTTAGCAAACCAAAATTCTGGACACCGCTGCCGCTGAGGGGGAGCACGTTTGAGTCCCGTTTCTGCTGGTGTTGCCTGTTGATCTGTGACCTTTCCCTTGGCACCTTGTTCTCTTCTTAATTGACCCCTGTAGCTTGAAACTAGTCGGGTCCCGCTCCCCAGTGTGGCTAACTGAGGGAGCTTACTCTCTGGGTTCACACTTGGGATTTCCTGGACCGTATGTGTGGAAAGTCCTATCCCCCTCGCTGTGCTAGTACCCCGATTTTGGAGCGGGTGGAGAGCGGATCTTGAAGGCTCCCTTCTCGTCGGGTAAATTGTCAGGTTGCCCGAAGCTACTCCCTGACCTACGGTCCACGTTCCCGGTCGTGCCCTGGTCCCAGCCCGGTGATGGTACAAGACCGCCGGCTGTCCTCCACGACAATGCCGTGCCCCTTGTCACGATCCCCTGCGACCGGGGGTCCAGCTCCCCCCTACGTCTGCTACCTAGTACTTCCAAGGAGCCCGGCTCCTGACCTCCTCTCTCCTTCACTTCCAAGACTACTCTGGCCTACTCCTGACCTCCCCTTAACCAACCCCCCAAGTGGGCAACCCTATTCCACTCAGCCCATCCACTGGTGTGTCTGGTGGGTGTGGTGCAGAGTGGTCCTAGGATTTTGATTAGCTGTTTTTGGCAACACCATTGGTTAGGGAGCCGTAACCAAGGAGGGGGTAGAAATTGCACAGAAGGGCAGATTGCACAATACCCTGTGACGACCTGATAGGCCAGGGCGTCACATGGGAACCCCTGGAACTTGCTATATTGCCTTAGTGTGATTTCTAAGGAAAAGCTTTGGCTGTCATTATACTGGTAATGGGGACTCTGGGTGTCACTACTGTGAGGGGTGCAGCAGCTGAATGTGGCTCGCAACCCTTTTTCAAAGCTGATTGTGGCTCTCATAGACCGAAAGGTTGGGGACCTCTGGTTTACGCACTGAAATTTTGTCCTATGGACTGGACAATAGCTCTGTATTTTCCTATTCCAAAGAAGGGAGATCCTACCGACTGTAGAAACGATCCGACTATTGTGTTCAGGCCTCCTATAAACAGAATACTACCGACGATCCTACAAAGACGGTTACAGACTTACTTTGACAAAGAGCTGCCATAGGACCAAGTAGGATTCAGGAAAGGCAGAAGAACAAGAGATGTAATTGCTAACATTAGATGGATGTGTTTGAAGTAATTCTTACTCCAATTGAATGTTTCTGGGATTCATTCTACGGCACCGGTGAGAATTAGGCCTAAGCCACACGGCGAGAAAATCGGTGCGAGTGGAGTGCGATAAAACATTGCATTCCCCTCGGACCAATTCTATCCTGTGTGTCAGCACACATGAGCGATTATTTTCTCAGCCCTAATCAGACCGAGAAAACAATCGCAGCATGCTGCGATTGTAAGGTGAGACTCTTTTCTCTCGCACCCATTCAAGTGAATGGGGCGAGAAAAAAATCGCACTGCACTCGCGATACACCGGTGTACCACGCGTGCAGAGAGAGAATCACAATAGCCGGCTACGGAGGAGAGAGGGAGAGAAATCCCTTCCTCCCCTCCTCCGTACCGGCCGGCCCGCCCGCCCCTCCGCATCGCCGGCCCGCCCCCCGCAGCTGAGGTCCGCCCGCAGGGTCGGACCTCAGACGCAGGCACACTCGCATGACACTCTGCTCCTGCTGTGCTGCCAGCGTGAGCCGAGTCTCATGCGAGCATCGCAGTAGTGCCCTGTGTGGCCCCAGCCTTAAAGAAATACACAGACATGTGATTGCCAAAGCTCTCCAAATGATTTTAATGAGTGATTTCTTTTATAGTCCTCAAAAATATGGTCATACCATGCATAAATGTAGATGAACCAGCTCTGACTGCTTGCAGTGTACTCAGGACAATTACCACTTGATCCAGCACGGAAAATCTTAGGTCAGGATGTTCTCAATTCAAGAAAAGGCAAAAGTTATCCAGCGGATCCAGGCGTTTTTTCTTAAAATATTTCCTTTATTGCATACATTAAAATTTCAAGGGAATGGCATCCAGCAGATAAAGGTCTTACATCAGATTACATCCACGCGTTTCGACACATTGATATGTCATAATGTCTTATTCATGGATAAGACATTATGACATATGACATATTCATGTGTCGAAACGCATTGGATGTAATCTGATGTAAGACCTTTATCTGCTGGATGCCATTCCCTTGAAATTTTAA
>NC_134364.1:45889893-45914893 GCF_048569485.1 Anomaloglossus baeobatrachus | reverse complement strand
CGGTGGTAGAGTGGGGGGGTCACAGGAGGCAGGAGCGGTGCTGCATTACGGCGATGCTGGTGGGGCAGAGGGAGACCCAGACGCTCACTGTGGTCGCTGTTCTGTGCCGGGGCTGTGGACGCGACGCTGCTCTGTGTGGCGCTGCTCTGTGCTGGGGTTGTGGACGTGACGATGCTCTGTGTGGCACTGCTCTGTGCTGGGGCTGTGGACACGGCTCTGCTCTGTGCGGTGAGCGGGAGGCATGGGCCAGTCTGAAAATGTTGGCGGTGCAGGCTTCAAAGAAATGGCAGCTGGAGTGTGCACGTGCGCAGATGATAGCTTGAGTCGGGAGCTTCATCTTGTGGACGCGCCGACTCTGGGCGCCATTATTTGAAGCCCTCAACGCCATCATCAGAATGGCTTCTGCCTTACCACTCCCGGTACAGAGCAGCCCCACACCCAAAGCCCTGGTACAGAGCTGCGCCCACAGCACACCGCAAAGCATTAGCCCTGCTTCCTTTGACCCCTCTCCACTTCCCCCCAGTAACCTATATTTGGGTTTTAAGACGCACCCCACATTTTCCTCCCCACATTTTTGGGAGGAAAAGTGCGTCTTATAATCTGAAAAATACGGTATTTATCACGCAGCACTGTACAGGAGTAGTAATCCTCCTCTGACCATGGTGGATCCCACTAGATCATTCCCTTGTTTTTATAGGCTTTATGGTGGTTTTGGTATGTTTTTTGTTTTGTGCCAAGAAATTTGAGAACCCAAACACAGGGAGGAAATACACATAGGAGTGGTAGTGACATCTAAATACTGGACACCTAAATACTGAGCCATCATGGTACTCCCATGCTTTTTTGTGCTCCTGCCAGCCGTTCCGTATTTTTGTTGGGTTGTCTTGCTATATAAACTGGATAGGCTTATGGATATTCTGAGGGGTACGTTAGGAGATATGTTGTTTTTTGTTTTTAGTTTAATGATTCCTCATGACAAGATGGAAAACCTAACATTTCTTCATTTTGATCTGGTAATCGTACAACATATTAACATGTTTTTTCTTTTTTTTCCTCCAGGATTTCTTAGGAAGGATTGACTCTTAAGTCTCCCAGCCATGGCTCCGAGGAAGAGGAGTAACCGTGGAATCTCCTTCATCTTCTGCTGTTTTCGAAGCAATGAACATCCGGAGATCACCTACCGGTTACGAAATGACAGCAATTTTGCACTGCATTCAATGGAGCCTGCGTTGCCCATCCCCCCAGCTGAGGAGCTCGACGCCATGTTTGCAGAATTGGTGGTAAGTGCCGCTGTAATACTCTAAAGAGTACGTTGGTAAAGTGATTACGATTGGCGGAAATGTGATCTTATTGGTTTGACATAATAGAGTATTCCATTAAATACAAATATCATCATTAATTTACAGTAAAGGTAAAAGAACTGTACGCTCATTGGTATCTGCACCAATCTTGAGTATTGGGACCCCATAGTCCACTTTGTGTATAGCACAGTGGTGTGTGCCCCATTCACTTCTAATGATGTGATAGAGCGGCTATATCAATCTCATATAAGAGCGGTTGTCGCTTATTCCTAAAGCTACTCCATTTACTCAGGCAAAATAATGGCGGCCCCCCCCATACATATTAGACTTGCTGACAATCCTGAAATCGGCGGGTTCAGACATGTGTATTATGGGATTTATAGATGTGGTATTATTACAGCATTACCTGATAAGTATAAGAGATTTTATGCCGGATTCACACACGTGGGTTTTTGCGGTCTGCATGTAGCAGCCGCGGGTTTCTTGACCTGAACTCAACAACCTCCTATATACCTAAGAGGCTGTCACATTGTGGTCCAGTGACCCACAGCCCGTGCGGACGTCACGGTCCATACTCAGAAAACCCACAGCTGATTTATTGTTACACTGCGGTTCAGGCATTTTATCTCAGGACATCGTATTAAGATTCAGCGCTGCACTCAGCTTCTCATTAAGACGATGTTGTATTCTGCATCGCGCCCTGATGCACCGAGAAGCCACCGTAAGAACCTTGGCGCAGTGTTATTGATGCTGTCTGGGGTCTGATGCCTGAATATACTGAATGTCTAACTGCCTGTTACTCTGTTGTATGTACATTATTTGGTGCAGAAACTGGGACATGACACGGTATCTAACACCCCCTGCCTGAATCTGCATCTCCTCTGCTATAACTGCCTGACTGATGCTGGAATTGATACTGGAAACATTTCTTACAGCAATCTTTTAATGCATGTTTTTATAATAAAAATATATATATATACGTGTGTGTGTGTGTGTGTGTGTGTGTGTGTGTGTGTGTGTGTGTGTGTGTGTGTATATGTATGTATATATATATATATATATATATATATATATATATAGGCATATATGTATAAAGTGTGTGCGTGTATATGAATGTCTGTGTGTGTATGTATGTGTATATAATATATATTAGCATATATGTATAAAGTGTGTGTTTATATGAATGTGTGTGTGTATGTATGTGTATATAATATATATATTAGCATATATGTATAAAGTGTGTGTGTGTATATGAATGTCTGTGTGTATATAATATAATATATAATATAATTTATATATATAAGCATATATGTATAAAGTCTGTGTGTGTGTATATGAATGTCTGTGTGTATATAATATATATAATATTTTTTGTTATATATATATTTTAGCATATATGTATAAAGTGTGTGTGTTTATATGACTGTCTGTGTATGTATGCGTATATAATTATATATATAATATATAATTTCTTACATACATACAACGTGTGTGTGTATGTACAGTATGTGTGCGGATATTAGTTTTTCTTTAAAATCCATATCAACCAATCAGATCTCAGCTCTCATTTCTTACACTTCTCTGGTAAGATGAAAGCTGCACTGTGATTGGTTGCTATGAGCAACAAAGGCAGTTTTGATGGCTGAGGCCTAATGTCGATGTTGAGCATTCTTTACCTATAATTGTGCATATGTAGCACTAGACTGGTTGAGTTAGCTGCTGTCTTTTCCATGATATAATGTATATTTTATATAGAGTAGTGGATTAGTAACATACGCACTTAGTCTGCCTTGTTATTGTCCAGGATTGGGGACCGGCACACAGTCAGACCTGGGTATTGATCGCATAATGTCTCCCGCCCGATGTGTTCACTGGATGTGTGTGTTATACAAACTGAGTGTCTGGAATCAATGGCGTCTGATCACTTACTGTTTACTCTTCTGCCCACGACTAATGAGCCCGGCCGTGCCGTATCCTGTAATACAACTCGTGGCCCGGCCGCCCTTGTTTACCTGGCACAGAGACATTCCTGCTGAAATGAGGCTTGTACTTCTTAAAGTGGAAGAAGAAACTGCGCAAACCATGAGGCCGAGATCGCCATTAGTTTATTTTCAGTATTTGATGCAAATTCTGCAAATCTTAGTGTTGCTGGCAGTGGAGGTGTGCCGCCCCCGTGCCAGCAGCTGAGCTGCTCAGATCCGGATCCGCGGTGGCTCGAGGGGTCTCCGGACCCGGAGGTCGTGCGGCCACTCAAATGAAGGGGGGTATATACAGGGGATTTTATTAGAGTTCGTGACGCCACCCGTGGTATGTGGTAATTTGGAGTACCACCGCTGCAGTTGGGAGTACATGGGGTGATGGAATTAGGGCAGCCAGGTGTTGTGACCCTCCACGGGTAGGGGGAATACCCCGGGACTCGGTGATTGGTAGAGGGGAGTGCCGGTGGATGCAAAAGGGGGTCACTTGTGTACTCACTCAGTCCATTAAGCTGACATCGACAACTGGATAAACCAAAGTTCTGGACACCACTGCCGCTGAGGGGAGCTTAGTTCAGGTCCCGTTCCCAATGGTGCTGCCTGTTGATCCGTGACCTGCCTCCTGACACTAAGTTTACTTCTCTGTTGGTCCCGGTAGTATGGAACTTGCCGAGTCCTGCTCCCCAGTATGGCTAACTGAGGGAGCTTGCTCTCAGGGTTCACGCTTGGGATTTTCTGGACCGTTTTAGGGGAAAGTCCTATCCCCCTCGTTGCGCTAGTACCCCGATTTTGGAGCGGGTGGAGAGTGGATCTTGAAGGCTCTGTTCTCGTTGGGTAAATTGTTAGGTTGCCTGAAGCTACTCCCTGACCTAGGGTCCACGTACCCCGTCGTGCCCTGGTCCTAGCCCGGTGATGGTACAAGGCCGCCGGCTGCCCTCCTCGACAGTTCCGTGCCCCTTGTCACGATCCCCTGCGACCAAGGGTCCAGCTCCTACTAGGTTCAGACCACCATCTGCTACCTAGATGCTTCCACGGAGCCCGGCTCCTGACCTCCTCTCTCCTTCACTTCCAACCTACTACCCTCTCCTCCTACTACTACTCGACCGCTGCTACTCCTGACTCTCCTGACCTCCCCTTAACCAACCCCCCAAGTGGGTGACTCTATTCCACTCAGGCCGTCCACTGGTGTGTCTGGTGGGTGTGGTGCAGAGTGTACCTAGGATTTTAATCAGCTGATGTAGGCAACACCATATAGTTGGGGACCCATAACCAAGGAGGAGGTGGATATTGCACAGGAGGGCAGATTGTGCAATACCCTGTGACAACCTGATAGTCCAGGGGCATCACAGATGCAAGGCAGTAAATGATATCTAAGGGTAACCGGGCCAGTGTAGTCAGCAACTTCATCCATGTCAGATGTAACTATTGCTGACTGATGGTATGTAGAGTACTTTCTATTTGATGGACGGACATGATTGTAAATGAATATTAGCGGCAATGGGACATTTCCACCAATGACTTCCCCCCGCATAGGAAAAACCTGCAGTAAAATCCACAGCGCCAAAGGTTGTTGCAGATTTCCTAGCATAAATACAGCGCCTTTGCATCAGGTGGTTGTGTGAACTTACCGTTATATTGCAGAGGAGTTTATTAGGAGGATAGACTGATTTCAAGAGAAATCCACTTCAAAATTTCATGCAGTTTTTGCCATGACAGTATCAAGTCTTGACTGGTTTTCTTGAGGATTTTGCATTGAAGATGTGAAATGTCTTATTTATTTTTCTCTGTGAGGTTTTCAGCACCATGTTGAGAAAAAAAAAACTTGCCGTACGGACAAAGTTTTTTTGAAGCAAGTTTTTATGTGGATTTTGGTGCAGGTCTGCGTAAAATTCCACATCGAAAGAATCATTTCAATTCAAACACTTAGGCCTAAGCCACACGGCGAGAAAAACGGTGCGAGTGGAGTGCGATAAAACATCACATTCCACTCGGACCAACATTAATTAGCCTGGGTGTCAGAACACATGAGCGATTATTTTCTCAGCCCTATTCGGACCGAGAAAACAATCGCAGCATCCAGCGATTGTAATGCGACTCTTTCTCTCGCACCCATTCAAGTCTATGGGGCGAGAGAAAAATCGCACTGCACTCGCGGTACACCGGTGTACCACGAGTGCAGTGCGAGAATCGCAATAGCCGGCTACAGTGGGAGATAAATCCCTCCCTCCCTTCTCAGTGCCGGCCCGCCCCCCGAGCTGAGGTCCGCTCGCACAGTCGGACCTCAGTCGCAGGGACACTCGCATGACACTCGGCTCCCGCTGTGCTGCCAGTGGGATCCGAGTGTCATGCGAGGATCGCACTAGTGCCCTGTGTGGCCCCGGCCTTAGGCTCTGTTCACACAGTTTTTTTTTGAGGCATTCAAAAGGGAACGGCATCTGTATACACTTCTTTTGTGGGGGGTGGTTTAGAGGATTTTTTTTCCTGAAGGTTTTGGATGAGTTTGTTTTTTTTTCTTTTTTTTCTTGAAGCTTTTTCATTTGACAGTGTACAGTTTTGAATAATTTCCTCAAAAGAAGTGATGAAAACTTTACTTTTTTTTTTTTTTTTACATAGATTTTAAAAAACGCTTAAAGAAAAAAATAAACTAAACGCAAATTGGATTTCCAGTAGAAATTAATAGGAATAGTTTGAGTGTTTTTTGGCTAAGTTTTCGGAACAAAAACTTAGTGGAAATTCTCAAGCTTTTAGAAGTTTTAAAAATTGGAGAATTCCTGTTTAGTTTCTGCTCCAAAACCTCCTCGAAAAACTCAGTCTAAGGCTATGTGCGCTTGCTGCAGATTTGGCGCAGACATTTTCTGCATGTTGTGGCAAAAAAAAAAAAAAAAAGCGTCAAAAACCAGATGCAGTTTTAATGTGGTTTCGGTGCAGTGTTTGATGTAATTGAAGTCAATGTGTGAAAAAATGCTGCTAAACTGTACCAATTGTTGACATTTTCTGCATCAAAATCTGCACCTAAACCACATGGGGAAAAAAAAAAAGATTCGTGTGCACAGTAAATCCAAAATTCCACAGACTTTGCTGGCTTCAGGAGAGGCATACAGATTTTGATGCAGTTTTAAAAAAAAAAAAAAGAAGAAAAAACAGCGTCAAAAACAGCAGCGTGTGCACAGGGCCTAAGGATGATATCCGCAGCATGAATTGTTTTTTTTTTTTGTAAAGTTGAAATCCATAGTATCAGTCAGTTTTTTTGGCAGGTTTTTTCTACAGCAGATTTTCAGCTGGGAAATCCTTTGACTGTGACACACGGATGTGTGAATGAGGCAAAGTACAAATTGCGACTCACTGACCAGTCGTGCGTCTATGAGGTTGGCACGTTCGGTCAGGAGTCCAGCGGCCGGTCTAAGAAGCACTGTCCATACTCTGACCATGACACAGCCGTGTGAATATCAAATTTGCTCAGTGGGAGTTTAATCCTAAGGGGTACTTTGCACGCTGCGACATCGCTAGCCGATGCTAGCGATGCCGAGCGCGATAGTACCCGCCCCGTCGCACATGCGATATCTTGTGATAGCTATTGTAGCGAACATTATCGCGACAGCAGCGTCACACGCACTTACCTGCCCTGTGACGTCGCTCTGGCCGGCAAACCGCCTCCTTCCTAAGGGGGCGGGTCGTGCGGCGTCATAGTGACCAATAGAAGCGGAGCGGCGGAGATGAGCGGGACGTAAACATCCCGCCCACCTCTTTTCTTCCGCATTGCCGGTGGAGGCAGGTAAGGAGATGTTCCTCACTCCTGCGGCTTCACACACAGCGATGTGTGTTGCCACAGGAACGAGGAACAACATCGTAACAGCGGTCGACCCGACATTATGGAAATGACCGACCGCTACACAGATCGCCGATTTACAACGCTTTTGCGATCGTTTATCGGCGCATCTAGGCTTTACACGTTGCAACATCATTTCTGGCGCCGGATGTGCGTCACTTTCGATTTGACCCCGACGATATCGCAGTAGCGATGTCGCAACGTGCAAAGTACCCCTTAGTCTCAGTAATAGAGATGGGTGTATAAATTTGCCCTTTCCTGGTCCAGTGGCTAGGTCAGTATATCATAGGAGCCCTAAAAGACCCCTCCTCCCTGACTACATCTACTTTCTTTGATTAGCCGGCCTGGCAAGGTGTTGTATGTGCATCACACCGGAATGATGACGTGACACCAGGCTGGCTAATCAAGAGTAGATTGGGATGCCATCTGATGCGGAGATGGTTACCATTGCTTATGTCCAGTGGCCACAAACTAATAACTTGGCCGCCGGACCAAAATCCTGCAAATCCATTCGCTCATGTCTACTCAGTAAATTTGTAAAATCACCAGACTTGATACAGTTCGGCAATTTGTTGACTCTGACGTGAATGATGCCAACGTTGCAGTCGTAGAGTTCTCAGCCATTGTCATGTAACTTCTGATATTACTGGCAACTAAGCAGTTTAATGGCCAATTTCCAAAGCATTTGTTTACGATGTCTCCATATAATGTGGATGACTGCTCGCTGTTAGGTGTAAACCATTTTAATACAAATGAATACGACGGTTACACTTTAAGCCCAACCACAATCTCATGTTCCGCCATTGTTGCTTATATGAACTTTTCAGCATGTTATAATTATACTTTCTTTTATGGATTCGACTTTTTACTTTGTGATCTCAAAAACAAACAAACTACCCTCTTGGGTACAATCCCTCAATCGCAACCTTCTAGGTCTGCACAATACACTGCAAACTATGTATGGTAACACCGCTCAGAATTACAGTGAGGAGCACATTGCCCCCAAAATAAAAGTACTAATTTACTTCCCTTGCTCATTTCCTACTTTAACACTACACAGTCTGTCTGTCACGCAAGGACATCCTTTGCCATCCTGTGCACACTATCGCACTGTTTTACTAAAGCTAGCCACAAAAAAAGATTAAACTGCGTTCTGTATTATGTAGTCATACAGTCATGTCCGAAAATGTTGGCACCCTTGAAATTGTTCCAAAAAATGAACTATTTCTTCCCCAAAAAAAAAACACATTTTGTTATACTCATAATTATTTCCTTTGTGTGTTTTGGAATGACACAAAAAAAAACAGAGAAAAAAGGCAAATTGGACATAATTTCAGATAAAATTGTTGGCACCTTTCCAAAATTGTGATAAACAACCTTTGTTTCAAGCATGTGATGCTCATTCAAAGTCACCAGTGGCAAATAACAGGTGTGGGCAATATGAAAATCACATCTGAAACCAGATAAAAAGGGGAGAAGTTGACTGAATCTTTGCATTGAATATCTGTGTGTGCCACTCTAAGCGTGGCGAACAGAAAGAAGAGAAGAGAACTGTCTGAATACTTGAGAACCAGAATTGTGTAATGTAATCAAGAAGTTTACAACCCATGGCACAGTAGTTAATCTCCCTTGACGTGGACGGCAGAGAAAAATTGATGGAAGGCTGCAACGCAGGACAGTCATGGTGGGTAAGCAGCCCTAATCAAGTTCCACAGACATTCAAGAGGTCCTGCAGGCTTAGGGTGCATCATTGTCAGTGCGATCTATCCGTCGAGATTTAAATTATTATTATTATTTATTATTATAGCGCCATGGCGCTTTACATGGGAAAGGGGTATACATAATAGGGACAAGTACAATAATCATAAATAATACAAGGCACAGGCTGGTACAGGAGGACAAAGGTCCCTGCCCTCGAGGGCTTAGTCTTCAAGGGATAGGTGAGGATACAGTAGGTGAGGGTAGAGCTGGTTGTGCGGCGCTATATCAGACTGAGGGTTACGGCAGGTTGTAGGCTTGTCATGAATGAATGAATGAAACACTATGGAGAAGACTCAGGAGGACCCCACAGCTGACACAGAGACCTAAAAAACCTAAATTGGAGTTTGCCAAAATCCTTCTGGCAAAGAGTCTTGTGGACAAATGAGGCCAAGATAGAGCTTGTTGGTAAAGCACATCATTCTACTCTTTACTAACAACTTAATTAAGCCTACAAAGTGGAGAACACAGGACCTACAGTCATATATGGTGGAGGTTCAAAGATGTTTTGGGGTTGTTTGCTGCCTCTTGCATTGGGTGTCTTAACTGTGTGCAAGGTATCATGAAATCTGAAAATTACCAACGGATTTTGGGTTGCAATGTAGAGCCCTTTGTTAAAAATCTGGGTTTGCGTCCTAGGTCATGGGTCTTCCAGGACAGTGACCCCAATCAATCTTGAAGAAGCCCCCAGAAATGGATGGAAACAAAGCGCTGGAGAGTTCTGAAGGATGTGCAACCAAATATTTAATTAACGGGGACAACAATTTGGTTGTGACTATTATTGTGGTTTTGTGTAAAATTATGTCCAATTTACCTTTTTTCTTATGTTTTTTTTATTTTTTTTGTTCCAATACACACAAAGGAAATAAACATATCTAGCAAAACTTGTGTAATTGCAATAATTTTCTTAGAGAAATACTTGACTTTCTGGAACAGTTTCAAGGGTGCCAACACTTTTGGCCATGGCTGTATATACACAGATTATGTAAGTTTTTACTACCTTCCTGTATATTGTTACAACAACTACTCGTGTGATTATTACTGAGGACATGAGGGAGGTGCTAGAGTTATTGCCTGTTATTAGGCCAATGCGACACTAAACAATAGTTTAGTCCTGTTTCAGGCACTGGCGCTAAGAATGATGGACCCGTGTCTTGATTAGTGTCTTTGTACCACGCCTGTTTAGGTGCCATAAAGGTTATTTCCCAACTCTTAACATTGACAACATGTTTGGTTAAGGCCAGGGTATGTTTGCACGGTGTTTTTATGTGGATTTTACTGGCCAAGTTTTTGGTGTATTTTTTTTATATATATTTTTTACATTGTTTTTTTGTTTCTTGAGCATTTTATTTATTTTTTTCACAGTTGATTCAAAAGTAAAATTTGGAGTTGCTTTTTATGCAATAAGGTCTTTAGCATTGACATGTTGCTTCTTTTTTTCAAATGGGGAAAGAAATATAGCACAATTAAGAATGCTACACCCGTGTCTTGATTAGTGTCTTTGTACCACACCTGTTTAGGTGCCATAAAGGTTATTGCCTAACTCTCCACATTGAGAACGTTTGGTTAAGGCCACAGTGTTTTTATCTGTATTTTACCGGCCATGTTTTTGGTGTATTTTTTTTTATATTTATTTTTTAGTGTTTTTTTTTTGTTTCTTGAGCATTTTTTTTTCACAGTTGATTTAAAAGTAAAATTTGGAGCTGCTTTTTATGCAATAAGGTCTTTAGCATTGACATGTTTCTTCTTTTTTCAAATGGGGAAAAAAATATAGCACAATTATTACTTCTCATTGAAATGAACAGGAAGCTGAATCCATTTATTAGAAATAATTTTTCCTGGGGATTTTGGAGCAGAATCTGCATCAAGAAACTGTGTGAACATCCCCCTAACATGATTAGGTATATCACTTTAGTAGAAAAATAAGCGGCAACTTACAGTCCCAAAAACAAGGAGTGCATGCTCGACCTCTGCTCCATTTAAAGACAACCATCCAGCAGAATTTTTCTATATAAAGTAAAGGCAGTGCCATACTGGCACTATGATTCTGAATCCAGGCATACCTGTTATAGAAAGATCGGATGCTTGGTTGATGAAATATCCTTAATCAAAGTTGCAGAAATGCCGTGCACAAAGGCCCGCCCCCGCTGCACCTGTGAATCACAGTACAGGGCATTTCTGCAACTTTGATTACCAATATTTCAGCAACCAAGCTTCGTATCTTTCTATAACAGATATGCCTGGATTCAGCATCATAGTGCCAATATGGCACTGCCTTTACTTCATATCACAAAATCCTGGTGGTTCGTTCTCTTTAAAGTGAACTGTCAACAGATTTGGGGCCTATAAGCTTTGGCCATCACCACCGGGCTCTTATATACAGCATTCTAACATACTGTATATAAGAGCCCAGGCCGCTGTGAGAACATAATCACTTTATAATACTTACCTAAACGGTCAGTGCGGTGCAGATGGGCGTCTCTGTTCTCCAGGTGCGGAGCCTCCTCTTTCGGCCATCTTTGTCCTCCTCCTTCTGAAGCCTGGGTGCATGACGCGTCCAACGTCCTCCACAATAGCCGGCATTAAGATCCTGCGCAGGCACACTACAATACTTTGATCTGCCATGCTCAGGGCAGATCAAAGTGCACCTGCGCAGGACCCCAGTGTCGGCTAGTGTGGATGATGTAGGACGCATCATGCACCCCGGCTTCAGAAGATGGAGGACAAAGATGGCCGAAAAAGGAGGTGCAAGTACCGGAGAACGGGGACACCGATCCGACCCATCTGCTCCGCAGCGACATTTTAGTTAAGTGGTATAAAGTGTTTTTTACGTTCTACACAGCCGCCTGGTCTTTTATATACAGCATTCTAACATGCTGTATATAAGAGCCCACTGGTGATGGCCGCAGCTTATAGGCCCCAAATCTGGTGACAGGTTACTTTAAAGTCTGTGGTTTTTGGGATACAAAGCTGGATCACAAAGGATCCCAGCAGTTTGACCCCAGTGATTAATAATTTACTATTTTGACAGTATCCATAGTAGGGGATAATGTAGTATATAGGGAATAACCCTTTAAAGCAGTAACAGAGCCAGATAGGGGACTGCAATAGAAGTGTGAATATAACTTTCTGAAAGAAAGTTCTTATAGGCCAGAAATAAAACTTTTAACCCATTATACGGCGCCAACATATACCGCAGCGCTTTACAGGTACCTTCATTACTGTCCCCATTGGGACTCACAATCTAAATTCCCTTATTAGTATGTCTTTGGGGTGTGGGAGGAAACCCCCGCAAACACGGGGAGAAGATACAAACACCTTGCGATTGTTATACTTAGTCCACTCATATAGTGACAGTTAGTTGCTCGTGGTCGTAACCATGGATACCTAAGCTGCAATGCCCTGCACATGAGGTAAGAGACATGGCTAATCAGGAAAACTATACTACATTTCTAATTGGAGGTATTTGGTAAGATTACTGTTATTACAGCTACGGATCTTTGAGATGGGAATGCTCATTTCAAATAAACTAATGATTATGGAGCCACTTAATCATAACCTAATTAGGCTATATAAACCATAAAACGTGTAGTTTTGTAGATTATCTTTGTGTGTGATCCCCCCCCCTCGTGATGACAGGGTGTTCTCTCTGACGGCAATGACTTCATGCACAGAATAGGAGATGACTTGTTAATTGGGGCTGTCTGTGACCCGGGAGGCCTGTCTGTGTGACCACAGCGCAGAACGAGCAAGGATAGGAAATAAAGAGCTGTATAGGAGGAAGGAGACGTGAACTCACATCCTCCACTGTATAAACCGACGTTCCTGGTCACAGGGGAAAATGCAACGCGGCATATTACTGTGCCCTGATGTCGCCTGCCGGGATCGCATGCTCCAATATTGCCTATCTCGTTTTGATTAAGTGCCACTGTGTTAATAAAAAAAAAAATAAAAAATCAAACTTCCAAAATTATGAAACTGGCGAAAAAGTAGCTGGCGTACACATGATATGTCTGTCAGCAGGCTGTTTGTTTGGCAGACTGCTCTCTCCTCCATACATATAAGCGCTCGACTCGACCAAGATTTCAGGATAGAGGATAAAGTCGCTGGCAGACTCCTCTGGCGTCAGCTTTTCTTCCCTTTAAAGAGGTGGTCCACTACACAGCATAGTGGCCACATCGATGTAAAGCTCATAAAGAAGGCTTTTGTCAAATACCGTGGGCGGAGTTTCAGCGCTCGTCACAGGCCAGGATCTCAAGCACTCTCTTTCGCTGCAGAGTGCCGCAAACATAAGCGATGCTGGGCTGTGACGAGCGATGAAACTCCGCCCACAGCCCAGTCACTCAGGGAGACTGGGGCCGCCTCGGTGATGTCGGGTTAACTGGAAGTTGACATGACATCACTGAATCCCAGAGGTCACGGAGCCCGGGGGTCACATGATGGGGATGAGCGGACCACAATAGCTCCGCTCAGAGGCACTATTGACTACACAAGGTATTTGAGGAAAGCCTTCTTTATCACCTTTACATCGATGTAGCCACTATGCTGTGCAGAGTGGACCACCCCTTTAAAACTAAAAGAAATCCCAACTGCCAATCTTTCTCTACTCACACATCTTTTGGGGAAAAGTCATACATCAGATGCTCCGTCAGCCCCGCTGACACCAGTGGGTTTTGGCAACATTCATCCTTGCATGGGGTCCTTAAAGGGATTCTTTCAGCAGGTTTCTACAATATAACCTGAAGACGGCATGCTACAAGTGTTAAAATAGAGACTTCAGCCCTACCTCTGTTATCTCTCACTTATTTTTTTTTTATTTGTTTACCTGCAATACTAGCTTAAGCCTCTTATCTTTATCATTAGTGGATCTCAGCAGCAGTGAGTTGTAGTCCACCTCCACCCTCTTCTGTGATTGGCAGCTTCTGTCTATGGAAATGTACACGGAAAGCCTGGTGTGGGCGGGGCAGCTCTCTCAGCTCTGCTACATATAAATCTAAAATCTGTCACTTTGTCATAACGGCTGCAGCCAGTAATCTAAGTGATACATCATTGAACTCAGGGCCTCTTTACCTACATCATGCCGCTGTCACAGGAGGAAGCAAAAACCTGCTGACAGATTACCTTTAACTTCAAGATCAGGCACAGAGTCCTGTATGGACAAGCTTAAGGACTTTTATTTGACAGTTTTGAGGGTCCCTTTTCCTATTGACCTGTAAAGATTTCCAGGAGGAAAGTCCAATGCAGAAATCTTAAAAATAAATAATAATAAAAAAATTAAATATATTCTACACAAAATATCATTCCTGGAGCAAATCTTTACTAAAACAGAGATGTCAGGATAGCTGCAAAGTCCCGGATAAGCCATAGATGGTTTAATTGCTTTTCTCACGATTTTTTTTTTTTAATTCTTCCTAATTAGAGGGTTTGAAAATATAAAGTGACGCTGTAGACAATAACAAGAGGGACAGGTTTAATATGGGCTATTGAGGTCTGGTGGTGGACGGAGCTGTTTGAAGTAAGAATAATGCCCTCAAGTACAGCAAAAGGGGTAGATATAAATTATCATCAAAGGGGCAGCGCTGCGCCCGAGCATCTGCTGCTCATTTATGTGGCAATGAAAGGCAAGCGGCTCCAGAACTTCGTGCAGGTAATGAAATATTAAGAGCAGTCTGTTTCATGTTTACCTGCCATGTGCCCTGGAAGCGTGCAGCCGGGAAATTAGAGGCTTTAGAAGAGGCGCAGGTGTTGAAGGCTTTGCTCATGTGTGAAGAAAACACAGAGCGGCTCTCTTTCTGTTGCTGCGCGCACCGTTCACCTGTACAGTCGTGGCCAAAAGCCCTGAGACTTACACAGAATTTTGTTTTTTACAAAGCATGCGGCTTCAGTGTTTTTAGATTTGTCAGATATTTCTATAGTTTAAAGACGAGGAGAAAGAGGTATGCCGGCGCTGTCGTGAAGAAATCAAATCAAACTGGTAAGTCCTTAATGGTGATTTATTAGAGCTAGGCGTTTCGGAGTAAAGCTCCTTCTTCAGGACCAAATATGGTATTTGGTCCTGAAGGAGGTGTTTTACTCCGAAACGCGTAAACTCCTTCTTTGGGACCAAATGTGGTATATCGTCTTGAAGGAGGAGTTTTACTCCAAAACGCATAAACTTCTCTTTTATGACCAAATATATGATTGGTCCTGGAGGAGTTTTACTCCGAAACGCAGAAACTCCTTCTTTAGGACCAAATGTGGTATATCGTCCTGAAGGAAGAGTTTTACTCCGAAACGCGTAAACTCCTTCTTTGGGACCAAATGTGGTATATCGTCTTGAAGGAGGAGTTTTATTCCAAAACGCATAAACTTCTCTTTTATGACCAAATATATGATTGGTCCTGGAGGAGTTTTACTCCAAAACGCATAAACTCCTTCTGTAGATTCAAATATATATTTGGTCCTGAAGGAGTTTTACTTTGAAATGCGTAAACTGCTTTATGACCAAATGTGGTATTTGGTCCTGAAGGAGGAGTTTTAGTCTGCAATGCATAAACGCCTTCTTTAGGTCCAAATATATATTTGTCCTGAAGGAGTTTTACTTCCAAACGCGTAAACTCCTTCACTGGAGCCAAATATATTTGCTCCAGAAGGAGGCGTTTTACTCCGAAACGCGTCAACTCCTTCTTTAAGTCCAAATATAAATTTAGTCCTGAAGAGGCAGTTTTACGCTGAAACAAGTAGACCTAATAAATCACTGTGAAGGATTTACCAGTTTTATTTGATGTCTTCATAACATTGGCGGCGTACCCGCTACTCCTCGTGTTTGAGCTGCGCTACCGTTGGGGCTGATGTTATATATGCTGTATAGTAGTTTTGACTCTCACAACTTTTATGTCACTTATTCTATCTACTTGGGTAAGACCCTATTGCGCTCCCGTCTTCCGGCATTATATCATTTCAAATATTTTGATGTTATATTGAAGTACAATTACAAGAATTTCACAATTTTTTTTTTTTTTTTTTTTTTTTTTATAGAATTTTACAGGTCATTAAACTCTTATTGCTAAATACATAGTTTTTTGCAAAGTCTCAATATTTACAAAGTGGTCCCTTATCTCATCAGTCAAGATGAGATTCCCATCAACTGCTGCGCTTTGTATTGACCGCAACCAAGGTGACCAAGTGAAGTGAACTTTTTCATCTCAGTCACTGCCTATGCAGAGCGCAGCAGCCGATGACAAACTCATGTCGACTGCTGCACTCTGCTTAAAGGGAACCTGTCATCAGAAATTTAGCTTGAAACCTAAAAGTTTCCCCCTCTGCAGCTCGTGGGCTGCATTCTAGCAGGTTCCTGTCCTTTTTGTGGCCCCTTTTAAATCAAATTAAATATTTTATAAACTTGTACCTTTTTGCTATGTAATTTTTGTAAATCGTCCATGGGGGCGGGTTCTCTGACCGTTGCTGTTCCTCCAGCACATTGACGCCGTCCCCCCACGCTCCATTTCATCCATCAGGACGCCGCCCACTGCGCCCGAGGTGCCGCCCACGCCAGGATCGCTGGTGACGTGTGTCACAAGCACGAGATTATGGGCGGCGCTGTGATTGCATCGCAAGTGCCCGCCCATAATCTCGTGGACGCGCTTTCCCCCACTGCCTCCAGCGTTCTGCGCAAGCGCTCGCCGGCCAAATAACCCGACGTCACCTCCTTCCCATCTTACCCTGCAGCAGGGCAAGATGGGAAAGAGGTGACGTCGGGTCATCTGGCCAGCAAGCGCTTGCGCAGAACGCTGGAGGAAGAGGGGAAAGTGCGGTCATGAGGTTATGGGCGGCACTTGCTGATGACACTCACAGCGCCGCCCATAACCTCGTGCCTGCGCAAAACGTCACCAGCGGTCACACGTGCACACGGTGCACAATCCCGCTACAGTTGCACAGCACATGCGCGGGACCACGGGCGCCCAGGGGCGGCGTCCTGAGATATGAAATTCAGCGTTGAGGGGCGGCGTTAATCTGCTGGAGGAACAGCAACGGTCAGCAGAGCGCCCGCCCCCATGGACGATTTACAAAATTTACATAGCAAAAGGTAAAGTTTATAAAGTATTTAATTTTGGTTTAAAAGGGGCCACAAAAAGTACAGGAACCTGCTAGAATGCAGCCCAGGAGCTGCAGAGGGGGAGACTTTTAGGTTTATAGCTAAATTTCTGATGACAGGTTCCCTTTAAGCAACAGCTGAAATGACTGAAACCGAGCAGCTAATGTATGAAGACTGTATTGAATCAAGTGCAGTGCACACCATTCAATACAGACTTAACTTATTATTAGGAGCTGCTGTTACAGTTTTTCTGTTTTCTAATGCTAACTAGGACTAGGCTCTGGTAATAAAAATGTTAAATGGAAAAATATTAAAATCACAAAAAATATTAAACATTTTATAATTCATTTTTAAAATGTCTGTTTTCATCAAAAAGGAAAAAAATAAAATTATAGAGTCAAAGGACTAACTGTAGATATATCAAGAAGTTAAATTCTGGACTTGAGCAAGGGCCTGAGGGAGTGCTAACAGTGCGTGGCTTAAAGGGAAGGGACTGAGGGAGTGCTAACAGTGCGTGGCTTAAAGGGAAGGGACTGAGGGAGTGCTAACAGTGCATGGCTTAAAGGGAGGGGACTGAGGGGAGTGCTAACAGTGCGTGGCTTAAATGGAATCTGTTATCAGGTTTTCACTATGCAATCTGAGAGCAGAGACCCTGTTTCCAGTGATGTCACTTACTGGGCTGGTTGCTGCATTTTTAATAGAATCCCTGTTTTCTCTGCTGTAGATTTAGCTGTGCTCAAATTGCTGAGCTCTGTATAACCCCGCCCACACCACAGATTGACCATTTACTGTGTACACTGTGCCTTGTTAGCAAGCTGTCAGTCAGGGGTGAGGGAGTGATTATACAGATTAGAAGGACTGCCTGGCAGGAGACACCTAGTCCTATAGTGATAATCTCCTGCTGATAAAACACTGATTGTATTGAAACGACAGCACCAAGCACAAAAAGTTGCATCCCTGGAATCAGAGTCTCCACGCCTACATCATGCTCCTCTCAGATTAAATAGCACAAATCTGCTGATTCCCACTTCACTTGCAACTTTCCTTGTCAAAATTCTGCATTATTATGCAAATAGACAGTGATCTATGCAAGACTGATAATTTTAGATGGGTTTTCCCCTCTCTATCACCAGTAAGTATATAAAACACTATTCATACATTTATATTGGGTGCATCCATATTTAGAACATTTGGAAACTCATGTTTTGTTGGCTTTTTTTTTTAATTCTTTGGTTGCTGTTGCTGCTGTTGTTGCTGTTGTTGTTGCTGCTGCTGCTGTTGCTGCTGCTGTTGCTGCTGCTGTTGCTGCTGCTGTTGCTGCTGCTGTTGCTGCTGCTGTTGCTGCTGCTGTTGCTGCTGCTGCTGCTGCTGCTGTTGCTGTTGTTTCTGCTGTTGTTTCTGCTGTTGTTTCTGCTGTTGTTTCTGCTGTTGTTTCTGCTGTTGTTTCTGCTGTTGTTTCTGCTGTTGTTTCTGCTGTTGTTTCTGCTTCTGCTATTGTTGTTGCTGCTGCTGCTGCTGTTGTTGCTGTTGTTGTTGCTGCTGCTGTTGCTGTTGCTGTTGCTGTTGTTGTTGCTGCTGCTGTTGTTTTTGCTGCTGCTGTTGTTCTTGCTGCTGTTGCTGCTGCTGTTGTTGCTGCTGCTGTTGCTGCTGCTGCTGTTGCTGCTGCTGTTGTTGCTGCTGCTGTTGTTGCTGCTGCTGTTGGTGCTTTTGTTGCTGCTGCTGCTTTTGTTGCTGCTGTTGTTCTTGCTGCTGTTGTTGCTGCTGTTGTTGCTGTTTTTGCTGTTGTTGCTGCTATTGTTGCTGTTTTTGTTGTTGTTGCTGCTTCTGCTGTTGTTGTGTTTTATATACCAATATCTACTTTTTCTTTTTCAGGATGAACTGGACCTCACAGACAAGCACAGAGAAGCCATGTTTGCCCTTCCAGCCGAGAAAAAATGGCAAATTTATTGCAGCAAAAAGAAGGTAAGCTCGGCATAAACACGACCCTTTCTGTCGTATGATCTCAACGATTTCACGTTCTGAACCGGAAAATCTAGAAGCGTTCGCGTTGGCCGCAGTGTTTTTCATATAATGTTGTGTCTGTGTCTGGTGTAAAAACAAAAAACAATTGATCTTAAAGAACATAAATAAGATAAACCAAACCAATTTATTTGCTGGCCGCCCTCCAGGTCACAGACAATGATCTGCTGTTTGGCGCTGTGGTTTTTGATGAGAGAAGGCGGCCCAGACGGGAAAGATTGCATGTTCCGTAACAATCGTTGAGAAATTGATTTTTCACACTCTCGGCGGACCTGTGTACAGTAAGGATTATGTGCAGCGTTAAGAACGTTTCATACAACAAATGACGTCAGTTTAAAGAAATCTGTCTCTGTGCCCAATTTTCTTTGTTTGCGCTTGTGAACTGTTCCACCACCTAAGGTTATTTACTTTCATTTGTCACTACCCTGCTCCAAATTTTCCTGCATTGGGTGCAGTAATCAAATTCTGTCTTCCTGCAGCCACCACTAGGG
Source organism: Anomaloglossus baeobatrachus (assembly GCF_048569485.1). Lineage (NCBI taxonomy): Eukaryota > Metazoa > Chordata > Amphibia > Anura > Aromobatidae > Anomaloglossus > Anomaloglossus baeobatrachus. Next base: position 45,895,448 of record NC_134364.1, on the reverse strand, counting down.
GGTGCTCTGGTGCTCCCTGCATACTGTTTATTGAATATAACCAGAAAATAAGCGCTAGCATGAATTATAGGATTTTTGGAGTATGTGAAACAGGATAGTCCAGCTCCAGCTTATCCTTTGTTACTTGAAGAATCTTGTACACGGGACGTCAAATATCTACAAAGAAAACGCTATACTGGCGTATGCATCAACGCGTTTCTGGTGTGCATCCACCCTTAATCAGACCCAAATAAATTAAACCTCCTGAACTGTGGAACACTTCTCCTCTCTCCACACAACATGCCCCTCACCAAAGGTGAGTCTAGCCTTTTGTTTCTTTCTGCTAATGAGAGGTGGGTCATTCCACATCAAGTGGACCAGTTTTAAAAATCGTCCCCACTCGACCTTCTCTTATTTTGCTGAAAATTTATAAGGATGTACATGTATGTTTGAAAAGAGGTTCTGTAAATTTTTAGGGCCAGATCTCAAATACATTGGGCACTGTTGACCTTTCACTGGAGGCCCCCCCCAAGCCTGCGGCTTCAGCTAAGAGGATTTTGCAAACTTTGGCACATAGCCATTAGAGTTCTATACTGGCTATGATGCTGAAATTTGGCATACTAGCTCAACTTTTGCTGCTAAACGTGATAAAATTATATATATATATATATATATATATATATATATATATATATATATATATATATATATATATATATATATATATATATATTATTATGTACAGGGCAAAGCACCAGTTCCTATTGGTTTTTGGTCTTGAGTTATATATGGGCAAAGTTTGGCATAAATTTTATGCGAGGCGTTTTGCAAGCTACTTTGACACAAAATTGCGGCCGAAATATTGTTTTGTCATAGCCGGTAATAATTTTATTGTGTTTAGCAGCAAAAGTTGAGCTAGTATGCCAAATTTCAGCATCATAGCCAGTATAGAACTCTAATGGCTATGTGCCAAAGTTTGCAAAATCCTCTTAGCTGAAGCCGCAGGCTTGGGGGGGGCCTCCAGTGAAAGGTCAACAGTGCCCAATGTATTTGAGATCTGGCCCTAAACATTTACAGGACCTCTTTTCAAACATACATGTACATCCTTATAAATTTTCAGCAAAATCGGAGAAGGTCGAGTGGGGACCACTGGTCCACTTGACATGGAATGACCCAGGTTTGGTCACTGCAGAGTGAACTTTCAGTCTAAATGCCCTTAAACGTCGTGACACTGTTTGATGAGACAGATCCTTATCCTGTTTAGTGCTGAACTGGCGAGCATTTCCAGCTACAGTGTTGAAACAAATACCCATAGACATTTTCCACATTATCCTGTTGTAACAATGCAATATTCTTGAAATCACAGACTTGGAACAACCAACTTCTCTTGATATGGCTGATAGGGTCACCCCTTTGGCCTTCATCTGGACAACCTGCTGCCGGAGGTTTTCAGTCACTTTCAAACAGCACACGACGTTTGCAAAGTCAGTGCAAACTGGAAAGTTAGGCTACCAGTTACATAGGGTTTGTCAGATAATTAACGAAATTAGCACCAGGTGCAGATTAACACCACTAACTAGCAGGGATCTAAAAGTGTTCTCTAATTTTCATCAGTGTTCTTTTTTCATTTCTCTCATTTATATTTTTATTTTATGCTTCACAATAAATTCCATTTATGAAATAAGCTTAAAATACTGCGAGTTTCCTCATGTTAGGATATAATCACATAGGACGACACAAGGACCGCAAAATTTAGGAAATAGTGTGTTCTCTCACTTTGATCTCAAGTGTAATGTCGATGTCGCTACCGAAAGCATCCGCCCCCGTTGTTTGTGCGTCACGGACAAATTGCTGTCCGTGGCACACAATATCGCTAGGACCCGTCACACATACCTTCCTAGCGACGTCGCTGTGGCCGGCGAACAGCCTCTTTTTTTAAGGGTGAGGTTCATGCGCCGTCACACATTGGCCCACCAATAGAAGCGGAGGTACGGAGACCAGCCGCATTAACGACACAACCACCTAGTTGCCGGCAGGACGCAGGTACGTTGTTGTTCGTCGTTCCTGGGGTGTCGCACGTAGCGATGTGTGCTGCCTCAGGAATGACGAACAACCTGTGTCCAGCACCAGCAACGATATTTGGGAAATGAACGACGTGTCAATGATCAACGATTAGGTGAGTATTTCTGATCGTTAACACTCGCTCATAGGTGTCACACGCAACGACGTCGCTAAAACACCGGATGTGCGTCACAAATTCCGTGACCCCGACGACATATCGTTAGCGATATCGTTGCGTGTAAAGCCCCATTTAGTCCAACCTCTGACATTGCAGGTCCCTTGCTAAGACCTCATTGCACATTATAGTGTTAATAAAAAACAAAAGAAAGCAGTATTACTGATGATGGTGCGTCCTGGATTTGACTTTACACATGCGACTGGTTATTTCCATGATGGGGGAGATGGGCGTACATCCAGACGTGAAGGTGAAGGTCGCCACCCTTGCGTATAGCGCTGGGTAAGCAGTGCCACTTAACGGCACAGAACAGACACACTGGAGCGGTTTAATAAGCTTGTAAAAAGCATCTCCCGTAATGATGAGCTGAAAAGTTTACTGTCCCCTCTGCAGGATACAGACTGCTGGGAATTTATGGACTGTTGTCCCCGAGTTATCATGACTTACTAAATTGAGTTCCACAGACCATTTATTGTGAGTAATTTCACCCAGACAATTCTGACTTACACTTAAAGACTAAATAAGGATGAATATAGAGACTCTTTCCCAGTGGCGTACGTGGCATTAATGGGCCCCAGTCCAAAATCTCCAACGGAGCCCCCAATAATCACAGATCTATGGATTCAATAGAAAGCATAGGCTGCCTAAGCGTCCCCCGCTGCGTGTGCTGAGCCGCACACTTGTCGCAGGTTTATTATGCGAGCAGTAGGGGGGTCTCTGGACTCAAATTGATCGGCAGGATACTAAAGTGCCTGACGATTCTGAAAAATCAAGAAGAAAGTTAACTTGCTCATTGAAGAGTGTTTTTTTTGTTTTGTTTTTTGTTTTTTTGAATGATCGGGGGGGGGGGGGGTGGGAGGGGATTGGCAGTTTTGCTTTGTCCAATCCTCAAAACACATTTTGTTGAATTAGGGCCGTTTCACACATCCGGATTGGCAGATCCAGCGCACTCCAGTACAGTGTATACAGTACAGTGGCAGCACGGCAACTTCCGGGTCACATGCTTCGGTCACATGACAGCATGCCACCGGAGGTTGTCGCGATGCCATTGTACTGTATACACCATACTGGAGTGCGCCGGATCCACCAATCCAGAGAAAAGCCAGATGTGTGAAACTGCCCTTACCTGAACCTCGGTTTTGTAGATGTTCACGAGCTCTTGCCTTTAGCGCTCAGCTATGATTTCCAATCTGCCATGCTGCCATTCATCTTTACTACACTTTGGGGGGCCATACCCAACCGGGGAAAACTAATTTCCTGAATGTATAACCTAGAAAATTTTGTGGGGCTAAGATGTAAAAACTTTTTCAAAGGGTATTTGTCAAATCAAAGGCTTTTTGATCCTCACTCGATCAACACCACCTTCCATTTCCACATGAAAGGGAGTCCATCAGACCAAAATGACTATTCAAACCAGTACAACCTTGCCATGGCCAAGAAGTTCAGTGAGCCTTCCTACCTACATACAGTATCTATCGCCCATCTTCCTCTTCCTTGGTTGACGGCACTAACTTTACAGAAGTCAGTGGAGGATAGAGACAGATGGAAAACCAAGAAGTGCAAAGGTGCAGCCAACTGTAAAAGATCACCGAGTGCCTGCGCTTGGTTTGAACAGTCATTTTGTCCTAATTGACTCCTTTTAAGGTTAAAATGGAAGATGGTATTGATTATCACTATCTATCTAATATGATGTGTGTGTGTATATAATCAATACCATCTTCTATGTTCACCTTTTAAAAGGCGTCTGTTAGCACAAAATGACTGTTCAAACCTAGCATGGTAGAACTTGCACACATATACAGAGCTATATATCCGAAAATGGCCACTTTTGTGATATACTCTCTCTCTCTGCTACAAATCCAACATGTTCCATTAGATGAATTTCCTTTATTTACCCACAAGTGTCCTTTCTAGACGGCGTCTTTTGTGTTTCCAGCAGACCATCACTCCAGTACAATGTGTCGGCCATATTTCCCTTTTTCTAATAAATCCCACTTCTTAGATGTTCTCTTGAAGACTGTAACGTAATTATTCCTGCTTTTCAGCTAAATGTAAACCAGTTGTGACAACTCATTAGAAGAATAGGCTTTGTCTTTCTTCTGCAGGTCTTCTAAGGGCGCCGTCTTTTCATCTTCAAGACTTTCTTCTCTAGTTTATATATAGAAAATCACGACTTTGCTTTAATTCGTGTCTACTTTTTCCACATTTGGTCTCGTAGGGTTGGTGAGGAGAGGGGGTGAGCATTGATGGTGGTCATGGGATTCCTTGCTTCTATATATCTCGTCCCTCCGGCAGCTCAGCTGATGGGGATTATGCGCACTATTGTGCGTTGTTCCTTTTTGGTCGATGGGCCTTAGTATTGGCATGTTTGTTAAAACTTAACTTTTGCTTTTTGCTCTTTCATAGGACCAAGAAGAAGACAAAAGTGCGACAAGCTGGCCGGAGTTCTACATCGATGAGCTTAATTCTATGGCTGCTGTAAGTGTCCGCTGCTTTTGTTCGTATCAGCAATTGGTTTTGGTCACAGCTCCTACTGTAGATACGGGATGGATCCGAGACATGAAGACCTGACCCAACTTCCTTTAAAGAATATAGGTGTTCTAAGAGTGCAGTGTAACCACATACGGCGTGTTCACACTAAAGGTCCAGTCACACTAAGCAACTTACCAGCGATCCCAACAACGATAGGGATCGCTGGTAAGTTGCTAGGAGGTTGCTGGTGAGATGTCACACTGCGACGCTCCAGCGATCCCACCAGCAACCTGACCTGGCAGGGATCGCTGGAGCGTCGCTACACGAGTTGCTGGTGAGCTCACCAGCAACCAGTGACCATCCCCCAGCGCCGCGTGGAAGATGCTGCGCTTGGTAACTAAGGTAACCTTTGTTACCAGCGCACGCAGCTACACGTGCAGAGAGCAGGGAGCAGCGCACACTGAGCGCTGGCTCCCTGCTCTCCTAGTTACAGCACACATCGGGTTAATTACCCGATGTGTGCTGCAGCTAAATGTGCACAGAGCAGGGAGCAGCGCACAATGCTTAGCGCTGGCTCCCTGCTCTCCTAGCTACAGCACACATCGGGTTAATTAACCCGATGTGTCCTGCAGCTACATGTGCACAGAGCAGGAGCCGGCACTGACAGTGAATGCGGAGGAAGCTGGTAACAAAGGTAAATATCGGGTAACCAAGGACAGGGCTTCTTGGTTACCCGATGTTTACATTGGTTACCAGCCTCCGCAGAAGCCGGCTCCTGCTGCCTGCACATTTAGTTGTTGCTGTCTCGCTGTCACACACAGCGATCTGTGCTTCACAGCGGGACAGCAACAACTAAAAAATGGCCCAG